>NC_030418.2:6936353-6958853 GCF_001660625.3 Ictalurus punctatus | reverse complement strand
AGTTACACTGAAAATGATTGAAATAACATGCTGTAATAAGGAAAATGACAGCCTACCTTATAAAACCAGAAACGCACTTTTCCCCCTCCTCCTGCAGTAGCTAAACCTGCAGTGGATTATTAGCTGAGGGCTTGGTACCCGTATGCTCAGATTGTAGCAGCTCGGTCAGTAGCTTTCAGGCAGAAAATGGCAAAAATGCATGATTCCAACTGGTTAATCCTGTTTCTTATACAAGCTGGTAGGCAATAATATTAGATTAAACAAACTAAGGGATGTGTTTGGTTGAAGTGCTAGCAGCTTTATCTTAAATCGGCTTAAATCTTTGAAGTAGAAATAGTTCTGTACATCATAGACACACTGTCTGCACATTGCCTTTGTTGTGCGGCAATTTATTAGATTTAATTCCAACGTGCTAACAGATAACATTTTTGTGGCAACAGAATATTTTGAAACTAGCCCAGGTTTATGTAAAACTGTTTCCCTGGCAACTCTGTAACTGTCCTGTCCACTGTTCCTCTTTCAATGAAAATATAACGAGCATGGGGCAGCATGGTTCTGTCCCCAATGGGTCTTTATTAGCACTTGCTGCAGTTCCCATTTTGGCCACTATGATATAATAACTACAGAGCTCAATGGGGCTGTGAGCACTGTTCCACACAACATCTAGAAAGGTGAGCAATTCAACGGAATATCGGGTTTTTAAATAAATTGTTGGTCACCCAAAAGGGCTAATTGATTATTTCAACAGAATTGAAAATGTATGGATTTGTGAATGAGGATTTTAAATGTCTGTTATATATGGCGGGGCTCTACCTCACCTGCAAATATGGATAAGGTGTAACTGTCCAAAAATCGAAATCTCCCAGCTGTGCCTCAGAACAACAAAAATACTTTATATGGGAGGGCTTTAAGACTAAGCTCATAATTTCATGTCCCTTAAAGTGTGTTGCAATAGTGATGCCAAGTGCACTGTGCAAAGCTGTTAAATTGACCAGAAGAGCTGCTTACAGTGTTCCTTGACATGTAAGTAATCAAATTCCACAGCAGCTCACTGAACCGATATCAGATAAATTGGGGAGTCTTTCTGATCAGCAGAAAGTTGAAGAGTTCTAACTAAAATGGTGGTATTGGAGCTCCACTTTGACTAAACATGTGTTCAGCCTAATTAGAGGACAGTTTGACCCAGCTCAGCTTCATCAACCAGTTAATCTCCAGTGGTGTTTAGGTCTCAGTAATGTCACTGAACGGGGAAGGAGAATATGGTAATATGTGACCGTAACTGATTCCTCATTTTACTGACTAAATTGGGTATATTCAATCGGCTTTGACAATATAAAAATGTAAATCTGTAGATCTAGATTTCTTGGAACCTCTCCCCATAACATGCCAATAGTATACAGTTCCTTGAGAAAGAGCAAGGCAACAATGGTTGTGTTATCCATCATTTCCATTTTTATATTTCCAAACCAGCGAATAAGTCCTGTTGCTTAACAAAACAAACTAAAGCAAATAGAATCACTGGAAATCCACTGTGAGTAGCCTGATCACAGGACCGTTGCTATAATACCGTTGTTTCAAAACAAGAACTGCAACCTAGGTGTTATCAAGTTTTTTTTTCCAAAACAACTCAGAACAACGTTGTTTTTTTTTTTTTTTTTATAGGGTTGATGGTTAAATGAACAAACTTGAGCAGCTACTTATTTGATCGCCTACATGTGTAAACACGTAAGCCAAAATTCGCGGAAGTACATCTCACTTATGCTTTTAAATAGTGCTGTGAAGAATTCCTGCTTTTAACCATTTAATGCATGAGCCTTGCTTTATAATTAGTGTCAGGCTTTTTAATGGGTTTCCTCTTCACGCTGAGATTATTTGGCATGTAGGGCAGTGACAGGTATTCAGTACATTTAATAACTTTACCAAATTATTGTAAATTAAAATAGTTCCAGTGATGACGGTTTCCAATGGTTTGCATCTTGCGTTAAGCATGTATTCACTCTGGTGAAGTCTTCTCTTGATTGTTGACTTTGACAAGGATACTCTTAACTCAAGGAGAGTGTTCCTGATCTGGCCAGCTGTTGTGAAGGGGTTTTCTTCACCAGGGAAACAATTGTCATTGGCTGTTTGAGGCGAATTGTGTTTTCCGTGGTCTTCCGGGCCTTTTGGTGTTCCTGAGCTCACGGGTTTCTTTCTTTCTTGCTTTCTTTCTTTCTTGCTTGCTTGCTAATAATGTACCAAATAGTTGATTTGTCCACACCTAATGTTTTTTTGCCATCCCTCTGAGTTTGTTTTGATTTTTCAGCCTAATGATGGCTTGCTTTACTGGGACTGACAGCTGTTTCATATTGAGTGTTAACAGCAACAGATTCCAAATGGCAAATGCTTGAAATCGACTCTAGATGGTTTATCTGATTACTTGTAAGTGAAATAATGAGGGAATGCCATGGAACAGCTAAGCAACCAATCGTCCAACTTTTGGTTCTTTTAAAAAGACGGGATCGCATATACAAATTGCTGTAATTCCTACTCTGTTGACTTGATTTGGATTTATATACCCTCAAATTTATGTTCATCATATAATTTCAATTCCAATACACTGTAGTAATATATGTAGTATATATGTAATGTAGCTAATATAGAAAATAACTTTCTCAGTGGCCGGATATTTATGGGCCTGGCTGCCGTTTTGTGTATAATGTCACCTGGATGCTGTAGATTTGTACCTAGTAACTGCTGCTGTAATCATAAAGACTTATCCCAAGACATCTTTTCAACACACTTAGCATTGTTTACTATTACTGTTCTACAGCCTTATACTGTAATGATTTATAATCCCTCTATCCGGTGTCATCCAGAAGAGGACAGGTTCCCATTTGAGTCTGGTTCCTGTCAAGGTTTTGTTGTCTCAGGGAGTTTATCCTTGCCATTGTGTCCTTACTCATTAGGGAGCTAATTATAAATCTGCATCCGGATTTTTGTGAAGATGTCTGTTGCTAAAAGTGATTTACAAATCAAATAAATTAGATTTCTAGAGCTGAGGTAGGCCCAACAACAGCAGCTTTCCAAGTTGACTTGAAACGAATGTTTGCACTTGGGTATAAATATTACAGACACCCCAAAACAAGAGAACAAGAAATCATGTTTTGATGGGTAATTAGTGGATTTTCACTTTACAAGGGAAGTTAGCTAAACTGCTAGCTAGGAGAATTTACAGTTCGGATACTGTTTAGTATTGTTCATCGGATATTTAACCAGTTAAATAATGTTTTTAAAATGTAGTAGTACACCTGAAGTTTGGTAAAATTAGTTTGTGGATTCGTGATTGCGTAAAGTGACTGACTTGAAGCTGTATGTGCGACATTTTCACTTGAGCTGCTGCTTCAATTTATAAATATTCATGAGTTTTACATAATGACACGTGAAATTTCACATTATTTGTAAGTCAATGTAATTCACATTTACAATATACAGCAGTTTATTTTGATAACCCAGCACAATTTTTTTTTTCCTGCTGTACATTTGTAATTGTATGTATTATTCCTAAACATAAATACTTAAGAAGAAAGCATATGCGGTATTAATTCTTAAAAACTAGAAACCCACCTTACTCCCCACATCCTATGGCAGGAAATGTACAAGAACAGAATACAAAATTACACAAAAACTGAGCTTAACAGAGGGAATGTGGTCTAAAACAAAACAAAAAAGTTCCCTGAGATAAGGACTATGGTTTGAAGTCTGAAAAGTATGAGGGGGGTCAGGGGGAGTGGAGAGAACCTGTTCAACAAATGCAAAATGTGAGAATGTGGAAAGTGCAGCGTGCCAAATGGATGGTCCAGAAATAGTTCAAATTTCATGCAGGCACTGGCTGTCAGGCTAATGGGTAGCTAAGTACAAATCACATCGTAGCAGTTTCGAAACGGAGCTGATGATCATCTATTTGTATTCGACTGCTATTTTTCATTTATTAGTTGAATGTTCTTTTTGTTACTTTTTTTTTTTTGCTTATAGAATATTGAAACATTTGAGAAAAACTGGAAGCCCCCCCCCCCCTCCCCCCCGTCCTTTTCATCTTTGCCTTCATATACAAGATTGAAACAACTTAAATAAGCTTTAATACAGTTCTTCTAAACAATAAAAACCTGCACTTGGGTAAAACATGTAATCACATTGTACGTCATATGATTTGGTTACATGACCGAACTTTAAAGTTGACTTCAGAATGCAGGTTAATGTGGCACATATAGATACGATGAAATGCTTGCTTGCCATTCCTGAATCGACTTGCTGTTATTCTTTGTGCCTCGTTTTACAGACTGCTGTTAGGTGTTTGATTTAAGTTAATGAAATTGTTTAGCTGTTTGGAGAGCAAACAGGAGTGGCACATAGCAGAGAGGTAGCCTATTCTTTTTAAGGCCTGTCAATTTTCTGAAGATTTTAAAGACTTGATTTAAAGTAACAATTGTGGACTGATTTCTTCACTTTCTGCAATAAAACACATGGCTAATATTGCAAGAAGGGATGGAATAATTAAAGCCTTTGTGTGTGTGTAATTATAAGGTAACACAGGCCAAATTCCGTTAGTTATTCATAACAATGGTTAATACCAAGGAATACAGATGTGATGTGTGGCAAAAGGTTGTTGAGCTTCACAAAATGGGAAGTGGCTATAAGAAAATAGCACAAGCATTGAAAATGCCCATTTGCACCATCAGGGAAATAATTAAGAAGTTCCAGTCAACTGGAAATGTTATGAATCAACCTGGAATTGGACATGTGTTTATATTGTCTCAACGCACTGTGAAGAGGACGGTTCGAGTGGCCAAAAAATCTCCAAGGATCACAGCTGGAGAATTGTGAATTAGAAGTTAGTTGCATCTTGGGGTCAGAAAGTCTCCAAAACTACAATCAGAACTACAATCCAAACTACAACTACAACTTCACCTACATCACCACAAGTTATGTGGAAGTGTTTCAAGAAAAAAAAGCCTCTACTCTCATCAAAAAACAAATTCAAGCGTCTTCAGTATGACAGACACTACTGGAACTTCAAATGGGATGGGATCGGATTCTATGGTCAGATAAAACCAAAATGGAGCTTTTTGGCAATAAACACCAGAGGTGGTTTTGGCACACACAGAGAGGTAGCCATATGGAAAAGTACCTCATGCCCACGGGTAAATATGTTGGTGGATCTTTAATGTTTTGGGGCTGTTTATCTGCCTGAGGACCTGGGCATTTTGTTAGGATTCATGGCATCATGGACGATTACGCCTCCGTATGACGGTGACTGAGGTCTTGTTATTAACATGAACAGTAAAATGTACCAATTTATTTTTATCTGTCTGACGTAATTTGCACTCGACCAGGAAAAAGCATATATTTCTGATTAGTACAATACCGTAAGTTTGCCATTTGAGACAATACTACCCTTCTAAATTTCATACACTAGACAACAGAGTGTATGGTGCATAGTATAAGTGTATAGTTTATAGTATGTCATTTGGGACACACTACATATATTGGCCGAGTTTAAAATGCAGAGCAATAAAATATAGATGATTGATTTGTCCTGGACAATTTGTTAGGATACATGGCATCATGGACTCTATCAAATATCCACAGATATTAAGTGAAAACCTGACTGCCTCTGCCAGAAAGATTAAGATGGGCCGTGGCTGGATCTTCCAGTAGGACAATGATCCAAAACATACATCAAAATCAAGGTCCTGCCATGGCCATCCCAGTCCCCTGACTTGAAACCCATAGAAAACCTGTGTGGTGAACTGAAGAGGAGAGTTCACCAGCGTGGAGCTCAAAATTTGAAGGATCTAGAGAGATTCTGTATGGAGGAATGATCTCAGATCCCTTGCCATGTATTCTCCAACCTCATCAGGCATTATAGGAGAAGACTCAGAACTGTTATCTTGGCAAAGGGAGGTAGCACAAAGTATTGACTAAAAGGGTGGCAATAATTGTTGCACACCTATATTTAACAAAGAATATTTTTATAAATAAAATATTTTGATAAACCTGTCTTTTGTTTGCAGTTGTTTGATATCCTTGAGAGCAGAGTATTTTTCTGAATTTTTTTAAACAAAAAGTAGGGCTGCAACTAACGATTATTTTCATAATCGATTAAAATCCACAAACTTAGTGTTACAAATATAAACTTCAGACTAAAACTTTACAAAACTGCTTGTCCCATTATATAAGACTATATTTAAAAAAGAGCCCAACACACACACACACACACACACACACACACACACACACACACACACACACACACACACACACACACACACACCAGAATATATATTATTCATTTAGGACTGTAGTTTAATTCGGTGCATTTTTTGCATCCATAAAAATAATGCATAAATACTTAGGTATAAAATAAATGAATATAAATTTATATTATATAATAGTTTTTATGCATGACTTTTTATGAAAGGTAACTCTGACATAAACAGTAAACTGAAGAACATCATTGTCGTTGACTCTGGGTATTAGGCTAAAGCTAGCGGCGTCACGTTACGTGCGTGTGACATCATCCGCCATCAACTATGAAGTGGCTTATACTTCCGGTTGGTAAAAAACGCTAGTGTTTCATTTGAGACGAAACTACCTTTCTAAAATTCATACACTAGACGGTAGAGTACACAGTGCATAGTGTAAATGTATAGTACGTCATTTGGGACACAACTTCAGTATTTACTCTCTTATGCGTGTTTTCGGAGTAACGCAGTGAGTAAACGTAACCCGTGCCGCATGCAGACCAATTAATCGATAATGAGATTCGTTGACAACGATTTTCATAATCGATTATTATCAATTTTATCGATTAGTTGTTGCAGCTCTAATCAAAAGGTTAAACAATAAAGACAATCTTTCACATCCTTCTTTGCTCATATTTACCAAAGGTATATGTATATATATATTTTTTAAAAGTACACTTTATTCATATGTACAAGCTACAAAAAGGTCAATTGTTTGGGAGTGTCATTGGAAAATGATTGGCGGTGCCATTTACCAGCAGTGTAAACAACCCAACAGCAAAGAGGGCAGGAATGACAAAGCGCCACGTTTGTGTTTTTATAAAGGTCCCGTCATGTTTCTTGCAATCTGCATTTTATAGCTGTATGTCACCTTACTGTAAACAGGCTACTTCACCCTATACACTAAATACAACAGACTGAATTATTTTATTTGCAACTAACAAGAACAAAAAACTAAAATTTAAAAATATAAATCACTTGATGTGTCATGCAAGGAACACTATATATAATGAATAAAACATTGAAGTAAAAGTAAGTAAAGCTTTTCGAATGGTGTGACAGTACGCAAGTTCTCTGGGAGTCTAAAGTGCAAAACTGGGAGGGATGTTATACTCTCTCTCCTCCATCTTTCACAGAAGCACTAACCAATCGTGGGTCTCTGTGAGCTCACGATGTATGCGAAAGAGGGCAGCTTTCCTCCAGATGCGTTAGTGGAGGTTGGCTTCATATATTTTGGAGGTAGCTAGTGGGTGTAAATTGGCAAGACCAAACTAGGGAGGAAAAAAATCCCTTCAAGTAAATAATACCAGATTTGGTAAAGTTTTGTCAGCTAGTCAGTGATTTGTGCCCATTGCACATTAATACACGCTAAAATGATTTAAGACGTGTGAACGATTTTATATTTGGACCCTTTTACATTCACACCATCTCTGCATGACGTGCATTAAAACATGACCCCATCTGACCTGCTGTGGTATTAATACTCCATGTCTACTTCCTTTTCATTTGTGGAGCATAAACTCCTCCATATAAACCTGTTCAGTCCTCTCCCTCTCACTTTCTACATGCTGTGAATTGTGTTTAAAATCACAGTATGCACCAGTGGTATGGCCTCTAGCAAAGAGAAGACTGATTATATTGTCAGTAATAAATATCTTATTTGCTAATGGGCATTATTCTTCGTCATTCTCTCGATATTCATCCTTTCGGCCTGTTTTTCTCGTTTATGCCCTTGAGTCTCTGTGTTCACCTGATATTGATGTCTTTTAAACTCTGATATGTTATCGATTTATTGTCGGACTCTGCTGTGCTGTTAAAGTTAACTGGCTATTAATTTAACACTTGTTACACATTCCACTGCACACTTTCACACATTTATACATCAGAAATTTATTATAAGTGAAAGCCCAAATGCCTCGTTTTGGTTGCCTGGAAACTTAATCGACTAGGATTAAAACTGGTAAATAACATAATGTAATAATGTATGACGAGTTATTTCGCTAGTCAATACAGACGAAGTGAAATGAATGTGTAATGATTATTCTACTCTTAACAAAGTGTCTAAAAGGCCACATCAGGTTTGCATCATGTCAGTGTCCATTGTTTTGGCTTTGAGTTTTGGTGTTCTGTCCACACATCACACCTAAAAGATATCCTTTTTTTCTCCGTATGAAACTGCAAGCTGACTGCATGTATTGTAGCACGTGTTATAGTTAATGTAGCATGTGTTGTGTTGTTATATTTACCCTATCACCACCGTGAATCACGTTGAGGTTTAACACTGCTACATACCAAATGAAAACATGAATTTTCTTGGTGCCTTGTGGGGTTTTTGAACATACTTGTCTGCTGGGGAACTACAAATATAAAACTACCTCGGACATGAAATGTGCTTGTGGTGGGCACTCGGGCTACTGATTCGTCCATACCTGCTTAAGTGTGTGGATCATTGACTGCCTGCCTCAGCGACATGGCACATCTAGACTAAATAAGTAAACATTTGACAAGTGATAAACACACATTATGTCTACATAAACAGGATATGATGCATTTAACTGTTCACTTATGCTGAAGAGTTTGTCTTTTCTAAACCACATTTTAGGCCTAGTGTCACTTTTCACTATACGTATAATATGGGTTAGATGAAAAAGAGCTGAAAGCAAAAAGATGGATGTCTGGGTTAAGTGTTTATCGTGGTGTAGTGCCAAACGTTCCTGAGTGGTTTCAGTGATTGATGAAAGCGTCCTTACACACACAGATTCATAACTTGATTTATAACCTGGACCAGCATTACTGATTTCATATGTTGGTCAGGCTCCAGTACTTTAGTATTGGAAAGGTTTGTTTTTGGGTTTGTTTATCCATCCATCCATCTGTCTTAGATTCTTATAAGCATTATCTCTTTAGAACGAGTGGATGAACGTGTGTAGGATTTGTATGGAATCATCATTGGAACCGGTGGATGAACTGAATAGATTCTGGAATTGATCCAAAACAGGGTCACGGCCATAGCAAGGTCAAATCTTAGCTTCCATCCTGTTTAATGTATATTTTAAGGGTAGATCACGCAATCAGGATGCAATAGACCTGTTTATTGCGGAGGCATCCCGGTCGAGTTCTGCTTGTTACCTCATACATTCAGAATGATTTGATTCAGATATAACTGGAAACACATGGCCTTATAGAGATTTTCATAATCGATTAGTTGGCTGGTTATTTTTTCGATTAATTGGATGAGAGGCTTTCAGTACCTTTTTTTTTGTTTTGTTTATTTATAATAAAATCCACAAACACACACACCAGAATATATATTATTCATTCAGGACTGTAGTTTAATTCAGTGTTTTTTGTGCATCCATAAAAATGATGCATAAATACTTGTGTATATAAAATAAACTAAAGTATATAAAGAGTAAAGTGAAGTAAGTCATTGTCGGTGACTCTGGGTATCTGCTAAAGCTAGCGGGGTCGCGTTACGTGCGTATGACGTCATGCGCCACTGACTAGGAAGCGGCTTATACTTCCGGTTAGTAAAAAACCACTAGTTTTCCATTTGAGACAATATTACCTGATTAAATGTATTTACTCCTTGCCACGTGCAGACCAACTAATCGATAATGAGATTTGTTGACAACGATTTTCATAATCGATTAGTATCGATTTTATGGATTAGTTGCTGCAGCTCTACAGCTAAAAAGGCAGATCATGCCAGTGTACCATACTGTATAAGCAAGAGCTTCTAGTTTTTCTAGCTTCCATTTGGAATGGCCTTCTAATATGCTAACTTGCAAACTCTGCTGTCTGTTAATGTGTTTATTTAGCAGTATACTTAAAGCTTTAAAAAAAAAAAAAAAAAACAGACACGGAAAAAAGCTAGTTTTTGTTTACTCCTTGTAAATTGACTTGTCATCCACAAACAGTTGTTGTGTTTGCTGTACTGCTGAGCTGCTGTGTCAATCACAAACAGGGCTCAGTCAGGTTCCAGAGCTCTTCCACAGAGAAGTAAATACATGCTAATCTTCTGCAGTGTAATAGAAATGTGCGTGTTTTTATTAGAATTTTAAGATCTGGGGCAGAAGGTTCCAGTCATAAGACCATGAGTTCAGTGTGATCTACCTGTTGCTGTTGATGTTGCTGTTGGTATGGTATGATGTGGTGTCTCTCAGGAGACTTTACAGCTTGCAGGCTGAGCTTGAGGAACTGGACAAGTGAGATTTTTGTCTGACACTCATCACAACGATTTTCAAAACACAGACCAGTGATGCATGATGGGATTTAGTTACACAGAAGGTGAGCTGATTTATGTATTTATTTATTTTAAAACCAAGGCCGTGATGTTCTCAGTTTGTCTTTATTATGCTGCATATTGTACCGTACAGGCAGACGGCACATTGAAAAGGGAAAAACTGGTGGTTTCTGTTACGCTGTGGGAAGAATGGTGTCGAGGCTTATTGGAGCAGTTCTGGAGGCCAAATATCTTACACACACACGCACAGTCACCTGGTTGTATGTTGACTGTTCTTGCACAGGAAGTGCTGGAGGCGTGTCCAGGATCGTGCTGATACGGCTGCAATTCTGAAAAAGAGTAATGTCTTCTGCTTAGATAGGAGATGTCTAAATATAAAGGTGTTTTGTGCAACAAGAGTGAATAACTTTCAATTATTCTGCCTAAGCCACCAGGTATATCTGAAGAACGAGTGGTTGTATGTTTGTAGGGTTTATATGGAATGATCTTTTTTAACCAGCCGAAAAACTGATTAGATTTTGGAATCGATCCAAACAAGATCAAGGGCAAATGTTAAAAGCTATTGAAAAGCAAAATATTTCTATCACACAGATATGTAGCTTGCTTGGTCATGTTCAGTAACTCATAGTCCCCTTTTTTTTGGGGTGTGTGTGTGTGTGTGTGTGTGTGTGTGTGTGTGTGTGTGTGTGTGTGTGTGTGTGTGTGTGCTATCTATGTTTTTACCCCATGTCTGTCTTATACAACGATTCTCTTTAGCACTAGGGCTGTCTCATCATCAATCCAACCCACAATAAGAATTTGTGATCTCGATATTGACAATATGGTTAGTGACATGTTTACATGTCGCAACGTGTGTGGAGTTCAAACCCTAAACCCTTAACACTAACCCTAACCCGGGGCATTGGTGGCTCAGTGGTTAAAGGCACTGGGTTAATGATCAGAAGGTCAGGAGTTCAAGCCCCAGCACTGCCATGCTACCACTGTTGGACCCTTGGGCAACGCCCTTAACCCTCAATTGGTCATTGTATAAATGAGATAAGTCGCTCTGGATAAAGGTGTCTGCCAAATGCCATAAAAATGTAGATGAGGAATAAGAATTAATCGCCAAAGACGGAGCTTCCTCCTTAACATGGTAGTGGTTCGGATGAAGATCAGATGCGAATCGATCAGTGATTTGTAAAGAGTGTCACAAAACCGAATCAACAAAGGGTGGAAATGCATCAAATTTGCTGCACCACTTCAAGCAAAAATACTGACCAGAATATGAGGAAAGCCAGAAGATATTGTTACTATTTTCAAATCATCATTTATATCGTTGCAGTAAAAAAAAACAGCATGTAATATAGTGATATAGTTTTAAGTCTACATCTCCCGTCCCTAGTTAGCACGCAATCTCAAGGACAAGTGCTTGAATGGTTGTAGGATTTATATGGAGTTTCCTTCTAACCAGTGAATGAACAGGGTCATGGTCACATCAGGGTCATATATCTGAAATTGCTTTTCTTCAGAAGCCTCCTTCCTGTTTTGAAGTATATTTTAAAGGTATTTCAGGCATAAGGTTTAATAAAAAGAAGGATGAGACATGTTGACCGCTGAGAATCCTGTACTTATCTTACTCGGCATATATTGATGTATGGACAGGATTAAATAATATCAATTCTTGCAATCTTGGGCCCTAGATAACCAAATATTATCTGTATATGGTTACTGTTTGATATTAGTATTTAGTAGATTTAAAAAAAAAAAAATAATAATTTTTAAACACAATTAAATCTCCGCCTGATGATGTTTACTGTGTGTATAGTTATCATACAGTACGTTCACATGGACAAAAATTATCCAGTATTAACCGGATTAAGACAATACTCTGATTAAGAAACTAGCATGTAAACAGCAATTTTTTATGACCTTAATCCGACTAAAGTCATACTCGAAGTAAACACAAATGGAATTAAGACCTGTGGAGTATTCCTGTTTTAGTCGCATTATCGACGTGTATTACAGACATGTACACACCTTAATCACACTATTAACCTCGTGTGAGATTGTTCACCGTATTTTGCGACATTACACGTACACACACACGGCAGCGCTCAACTGTTTTACGGCAAACGAGAGAGCACGGCTGCATCAGAAACCACTTACTTACCTGCTTTATAGCAGGCGAAATACATGTATCTCGGCTACTATATAGTAGGTAAGTACGTGGTTTGGGACGCAGCCCATAGCTTCAAGCAGTCGTCTATTTGCACGTATAGCATGACAAATAATTAACTGCACTTGAATCTTTCGTACAATGAAAAATAAACACACCCAAAACTGTATATGGTACCATAACTAAGACGAACCTCATGTCAATACATGAAATTCTGTAGGGAACGTCGGATAGCGTGGTGTGGTGACGTAATGACGTGTACCGTTAATCAAACTATGTTCTATAACATGTTAAATGGGAACATGAAAGGAGTATTCTAAAAGCAACTCATGTAAACACCTTAATTAGAGTATTGCCTTATTCACAATAAGATCAATAATTAGATTGTTGCTGTTCATGTAAACGTAGTCATAAGCATGATCCACACTAACATGGATCGTTTTAAAAACACTATTTTTATATTTTGGCCAAACTAGTTTTCAGTCTGTTTCCCCAAGTGGTTCCTGTCCATGTGGACAAAAAAAGAAAACACGAAAGAGGACAGAAAACTACATGTGCACTGGGTGTTTGACCCATGACCTTGACAGCATTTTTGGCATTTTTGTTTGATTTGACAACATAAACCTGCAAGTTTAGTTAAGTCTGCAAATTAGTATGTTTTACATTTAAGATGAAATTAAAATAACTCATGCAGAAAGCAACATCACGGTGGCTTCCGCTATCTTACAGTTGTGGAGATCACATGACAATCAGGTCAGCATTTTCAAAAGTTTGAGATTTGTGCCAGAATGGCGAGTGTACAGAGGTGTGAAAATGTATGTTTTTTTTTTTCTTTCTGTTTTTGTGTATGTCTCACTAAATTGTTTCAGAAATGAAAACAAAATCCAAGATAAAATAAAAGTTTGAATAAACACAAAATACAGTTTTTAAATGATAGTTATTTATGGAACTACAAAAGTTATCCAATACCATTTGCGCCTGTGTGAAAATGTATTTCCCCCCGTAGTGAGTAATTCCCCAAATCTATGGAACCGCATTCATAATGGGGTTCAGCTGGACTAGACGCAACCAGGCCTGATTACTGCAAACCCTGTTTAATCGGATCAAAACTTAAATAGAACTTTTTCAACAGCATGAAGTTGGTTAAAAGGTCTTACCCAGTAACACACTATGCCAAAACTGAAAGAAATTCCAGAGATGATGAGGAAGAAGGTGATTGAAATACATCAGTCTGGGAAGGGTTACACAGCTCAGGCTCAGGTGCTGAAGGAATAAAAAAAAAAAGATGTTTACATTGTCAACAGCCATAGCCACAACCACAACTTACTAAGTTGATTTTAAATTGTGCAAGCAAAATCCGTCTGCGGAGACGATTATGCCTCCATATGACTGCAACTGAGGTCTTGTTGGGCATGAAAGGAAACATTAATTTGAACAGTAAAATGTACCAATTATCTGTTTGACGTAATTTGCACTCGACCAGGAAAAAGCATATATTTCTGATTAGTACAATACCGTAAGTTTGCCATTTGAGACAATACTACCCTTCTAAAATTCATACACTAGACAACAGAGTGTATGGTGCATAGTATAAGTGTATAGTTTATAGTATGTCATTTGGGACACACTACATGTATTGGCCGAGTTTAAAATGCAGAGCAATAAAATATAGATGATTGATTTGTCCTGGACATTTTGTTAGGATACATGGCATCATGGACTCTATCAAATATCCACAGATATTAAGTGAAAACCTGACTGCCTCTGCCAGAAAGCTTAAAATGGGCCATGGTTTGTTCTTCCAGCAGGACAATGATCCCAAACATACATCAAAATCAACACAAAAATGGTTCACTGACAACAAAATCAAGATCCTGCCATGGCCATCCCAGTCCCCTGACTGTCCTTCGAAATGTGAAGGATCTGGAGAGATTGTGTATGGAGGAAGGGTCTCAGATTCCTTGCCATGTATTCTCCAACCTCATCAGGCATTATAGGAGAAGACTCAGAGCTGTTATCTTGAACTCCAAACCATTAAATTTTATTTATAAAGCGCTTTTAACACCGGACATGCATTGCATTACATTTATGGTATTTGGCAGACGCTTTTATCCAGAGCGACTTATTCATACATCTAAGCAATTGAGGGTTAAGGTCCTTGCTCAAGAGCCCAACAATGGCAGATTGGCGGTTCTGGATTGTAAACTCACGATCTTCTAAGCAGTAGACCAACACCTTAACCACTGAGCTACCACCGCCCTATAGGCACAAAATCAGCTTTACAGAAATCCAGATCTAAATCTGAAATTCAAATTTGAAATGTGTCCCCATAGCTAAGTGAACCTAAGCAAGCAAATGTTAGCCTCCCAACTAAAGAGCCAGAGCCAGCTGGGAGCTCTGTTTAGCAGTGTTGTTGTGTCTATCAGAGCTCTTCTTAGTTGTTGCTAGGCTTATCTGCGCCTCTGATTTGTGACATGGGCGTGACCCTGATAAGGAACTAAAATAGTTTTTTTTTCTTTTTTTTTTTTTCCTTCCTCCAAGCTAGATTGCATTTGAGATGTATTATTTATTTATTATTTTTTAGTGACAGGCCTGGCTGTGCATTGTAATCACGTGTCCATGTTCTGTATAAGTTTGATAGCAGTGTGAGTGCTCGCAGCACATTCATCGTTAAAGGACTCTTCAGGTGTTTCCTTTTAATTCAGCTTTGAGTCATTGCTGGTCTTGGATAAAAAAGAATAACAAGGAACCATGCTGGAACCTCATCACCTTTTCATCCACAATCTGTCTTGAATTTCCTCTCCTCAGCCTCTGGTACGGTTAAAAAAAAAAGAATTAGCATAAATTAGCATTCGATTCGTGAGTGGAAGACAGGCTCAGAATACTCTTCTAATAACAGCACGCCATGACGGCTAAGGACTGCATACATCAAGCTTCTTTTCAGGCGTTGCTGTTGGCTGCTGTCGAAACGCACCCGTGATGTATTTTTGGTTGGTGCGAGGAACTTTAACTGCACTATTCAGCTAAAACGATTGCAGGTATTCAGAAGTATAAAATACCAAATATATGAAATGTGCCATCTAATCCCCAGAGTGCTATTTGCACAATTGGGTACACTTAAATTCTTAATGTGTATATCTCTCGCATGTCTTGCTTTTATAATCTCAGCGTACACTAATTGACCACTTTATTAGGAACACCTGCGCACCTACTCATTCAGCTTTTACCTAATCAGCCAATCTTGTGGCAGCAGTGCACTGCATAACATCCTGCAGATACGGGCCAGCAGCTTCATGTAACGGTCGCATCAACCATCAGAATGGTGAGCAATGTGACCTCACGGATTTTGACTGCGGCATAATGGTTGGTTCCAGATGGGCTGGTTTGAGTATTTCTGTAACTGCTGATCTCCTGGGATTTTCACGCACAATAGTCTCTAGAATTTACTCAGAATGGTGCAATAAAGAAAAAACAGAGTAAAAATGGACCCAACCTGCTTGTGTCAACAGTCCAAGCTGGTGGAGGTGGTGTTAATCAATCATCGCTTGAATGCCACAGCCTATTTGAGTATTGTCGCTGACCATGTGCATCCCTTCATGGTCACAATTTGCCCTTCTTCTCATGGCTACTTATAGCATGATGATGCTCCATGCCAAAAAGCAAAAGTCATCTCAAACTGGTTTCATGAACATGACAATGAGTTCAGTGTTCTTCAGTGGCCTTCCCAGTCACTGGATCTGAATCCAATAGAACACCTTTGGGATGTGGTAGAACCGGGAGATTCACAGCATGAAAGTGCACCTGAAAAACCTGCAGGACTTCTGTGATGCATTCATGCCAACATGGACCAGAATCTCAAAGGAATCTTGCGGAATCCATGCCATGAAGAATTGAGGCCGTTTCGAAAGCAAACGGAGGCCCCCTACCACTTTGTGAGTGCTTAGTCCTATCTCAGTGTAATTCAGCGCAATGCTTAATTATATCTTGAAAAGAAGTTGTGTGCTTTGTCCCCCCTGCAAATTGAAGTATTGTCCGAGTTTAAAATGGACAACAATTAAATATACGTGACATTTTTGGCACGTTTGGGAACCAAGTGCTTATAATAAAGGATAACACGTTCAGTCATAATTTCTACACACATCCTCCAGCAGCAGACATTAACAGACGTATCTCCTCTGAATAGTACTTAAAAGACAAATGAAATTGATTCTGTTCTTTGTTGATGAATGCCTTTGCATGGGCATTATTGTGGCGCTTGTATTCTAAACGTGGCATAAAATCAACAGTTGGAGCAACAAAATTGCTCATTGTAGTTGCGTTTATGATAATAGTCTGTGATGAGCCTATTTTGAAGAGACACATCGTCTGTCGTGTACCGACGTGCACAATTAGACAGCATACTCGTGTTAAGAGCGACAGTTATTTTTGAATCTTTGGCATTCAGTAGCATTTAATGATTTCCTTTGAAAGTGTACGTAGCCTCTGACGACCAGAGTTTTCCTGGAGAGCATGGAGAATCATAGATAGCCTGAAAAACAAATTGAATGCTTTCTCAGGTTGTGAATTAAAGTTTGTTTGTGGTGGGAATTGAACACAATATGACAGGCTATATAACAACTTTAATAATATATCTTATTTATCTACCCTATTATGTATATACTGACAAACAGGAAGAACTGTCAAGGGTTGATGCTGGAGCACACACACACAAAAAAAAAAGGCTGTTATTGCTAATTTTGAGTTTTTATTAAGGCATCGAGGCACTTTGCGTTATGAAGAATAATGCACTTTATTTTTGAATGAAAGTCTGGACTACGTGTTTCTACAGGTCGGTATCTGGATGGCTTTGTAAGATTTTGTTACACACTTCCTGTAAGGCTGCAGTTCACGTCCATTCAAACAGAAGCCAGGTGATGTATCTGTATAGTTCCTGTAATCGTGGATAAGACTGCAATTGTGATGAAAGCCACCATGGAGAAATTGTAGAAGTAGGGCAGATAAAGCGTTAAATGGCTGATTACATCAGCGGTGGACGGGCACACGGAGCTGTTTTTGCCAGGCCACTGGGCAATCTTAATTGCTCAACTGTTCTTTTTGGGAAAAGAATCGATCATGGCCTGTCTACAGACATTTTTGGATTGTTTCATGCTTCGCCGACTCACTGACTGTTACAGCTCTGTGTGACATTGCAGAATTTGAATAGCTTGATGTTTGTGCTGCTCGTTTGCCGAGGGTGATGATTAGCTGATTAGTTGATGTGTTCAGTGGAATTTTCAGCATCTTTTAATGATCATTTTTGAATTTGTTTTTAAGGAGATTTCAAAGAAATTTGCCTACTATTTTCTGTGCACCATACTCGAGACTGTGAATTTTCAAACGCATGATTAGTGTGTTTGAGTCTCTGCAAAAGCTATTTTAAGATTGAAAGGATTTTTTTTTTATACAGGCGCTTTTGTAAAGGGATGTGTTGCCTGCTTCTTGGAAATTGACTTAGAAATTGAGAACTGTACATACGGAAACATCGCTCATGGCTTTGACCTTTGTGGAGTAGAGGAATAGGATTTATTGGAGTTCATTACTCGTAAAAATTGTCCTACTTTAAAATGGAGACTCAACATTTGCTTGCTATTTTTCAGCAATTCTTCCAGCTGGTGAAGTTAAGGAAGCTGGGACTGAGCGACAACGAGATCCAGAGACTTCCTCCTGAGATAGCCAACTTCATGCAGCTTGTAGAGCTTGATGTCTCGCGCAATGGTAAGCGAACCTGATTTCTCCTTTCCTCCTTTGAGTTCATGCACTTTCAGTGGAATATTCTTTGGTTAGCTTAGCATTTACAGTGGATATAAAAAAAAAAGTGAAGCTTTTCTTCATCTTCAGATGTCTGACGGATACCTGCAGGTTTTGTGCCGAAATAAATTGTTATTTGGAGCTGTTCATGATTCCTTCTATCCTGAATAGAGTCCCAGTCCCAGCTGAAGATAAGCTGATGATGCTGCCACCACCATGCTTTACCCTGGGTATGGTGATCTTTGGATGATGCGTCGTATTGTTTTTGTGCCAAAGATTTCTTATGGAAACTTCTACCTTGGTCTCACCAGACCATGACACTATTTGCCACATGGTTTGACAGAATTTAGGTGGGTTGGATGTTGTTGTGCGTCCTTCTTGCCAACCTATTACGTTGTCCATGTGAAAAACACAAGAGATTGTTGTCATGCAGGAAGTGACCAGTACTTGCCAGATTTTCCTGCAGTAGGCCTCTTGGAAGCTTCCCTGATAAGTTTCTTCTTGTCCTTTTGTCAGTTTTGGAGGTACATCCTGTTCTTGTAAATGTCACCGTGTTGCCCCATTTTTCCCAGTTTTTTCATGGTACATCTAATATCTTGGAAATTATTTGTATCCCTGTCCTAAATTATATCTTCTTACATGCTTTGTAAGCCCTTTGTGCACCAGGTTAGTGTAAGCCCCCCCCCCCTCTTTTCTTTTCTTCCTTCCCCACTATTTGTTTATCACTTAAGTTAGGTGCTATATCACTTTAATGGTGGAAAAATATTTGTATCTTAGTTTCATTTTCTGCAATTATTCATAGGGGTGTGTAGACTTGTATCCACTGTAATACATGTAGTGTTGCAATGAGGAACGTTACGCTGATCAATACACAAATATGGACGGCTGAAAATGTATAAACACTCAGCCCTCGGCTTTTTATATGCCTCGAACGCATCTTCACCGACCACCCGTTATCAGATTTCATGAATCGGCCTTAATAATGTAGCTGTGAGCAAAAACGATTAGAAAATCACATGAACTCGCATTACATCATATTTACATTTACTCACTGAGAGGACAAACACTTTTCTGTTTGCCACTTGGGAGCCCTACATTTCCTTTTTATGTAAGTCTTTTGAAATGAAATGTACTTGTATGTGGAATCATTTTAACGAGGATACTTTATACTTGAGAAGACTTTGTAGTAATAATAATGTGTAATGGCAGTAATATGATTTTGTATTATTTTCTATTGATGAATCCCAAAAGATATTTTACATTGCTTATAGCGTGCTGTGCAGGTCCTAGAACACATTATAATGTTATGGTATATTTAGTGAGCATTTACTGTGGCTTGCATAAATATTCACCCCCTTGGATTTTGCCACATTTTGTAGTGTTACAACTTTGATTTAATTGGGATTATAGAATGTCTTGAGCCTACACAAAATAGTCATAATATTGATATAGGTGGAAAAGAATCTAGGTATTTTATTATTTGTATTGGATAAAAACAAACAAACTTGTGATTTCACAAGTATTCACCCAATTTGGTGTGAAACCCCTAAATTAGTTCTATTGCCATTAGAAGTCACATGTATAGTTGAAGTTGAAGGGTCCACCTATGTGCAACTAAAATGTCGTGATCTCAATACATAACAAACAGCATAATGAAGACCAGGTATGTATAAAAACAGGAAAAGTATCAATCAAAAAAAAATGCCCCAAACTTTGAACATACCATGGAGCATTATTAAATTTGTTATAAAGAAACGGAAAGAGTATGGCACAACCAAGGCTCTACCAAGAGGAGGGGATAAATCAATGAAGCAGCAAAGAGGAGAAGGCTAGCTCAACATGATGCTACCACCCCCACGCTTCAATGTGGGGAGAGTGTTCTCCGAGTGATGAGCAGTGTTGGGTTTCAGCCAAACATAGCGCTTTGTGCTAGTCAGAAAGTTCAATTTTGGTCTTATCAGACCAGAGAACCTTTTTTCCCTTGTTTGCTGAGTCTCCAACTCCGTAAGGGTGTTTTCATAAGGCTCGCACTCCTCCATAAAGCCCAACTTATTGATATCTCCAGCTCCCTCAGAGTTACGCTGGACCTCATGGGCACTTCTCTGGTGTGAATACTCATGCAGTCACGACTTTTTGTTTTTTTTTTTTGTTTTGTTTTTTGTTTGTTTTGCGTGTGTGTGTGGCTTTTTTATGTATTTATTTTTATTTGTAAATGATTTGGTAAACGATATATATTTTTGTCCCACATCAATATTTTGGGCTATTTTGTGTAGCTTCATTACCCTCATTACGTTCATCTGAGTTCCAGGTTATTATACTCAAAATGTGGAATAATTCAAAGGAGAGATCCTTATGCAAGGAAATACATACTGAATATAAAGCCGTTTCAGCTTTAGCCGGGGTTCTGTGGGATTAAATATAAAAAAAAAATTCCGTTTGAAGATGAGCTCATGGTGGATTACTGTGATGAATTATGAGCTCGGTTTTCTACTCATAAGAAAGTGACAGTTTTTAAAAAAATAATTATTTATTTATTTATTTATTTATTACACTTTTCGGACAGCATAACGCCGAGACTGTACAACACTATGGGCTCATTAACGTTTAAAAAAGTTCAAATACTAAATCTTTATAGCAATAACACCTCGATTCTGCTCCTTGTTATTTTGTTCAGGACTTTTTTTTCATTTTTTTTTTTTCTTTACTGGAGGCATTATTATTCTAAATATCAGCTCTTTTTCCTCACAATCGGTTCCCACACACTTGCTTGCACACACCCTGTGTATTTTTTTTTTTCTTTTTTTTTTTTTTGCATATTCTCTGTTTTATTTTGTTTTATTGTTTATTTTAAGCTCTCTTAGATTAGCTGTGGCACTGACATCACTGAGACTATTTCTCTCTCTGCTGGGAACATGGCCGGGATGATAATTACTCCCTTTCTGCACACTATTTTCAAGTTTCATACGGCGCTTTTACAGCCTGGACTCCATGTTTGGCAAGGCCGTGCCGTAATTTGCGGCGGCTCAGATGAACTTAAATGGCCGTTTCCCTCGAGTCCGTTCCGTGTTTCATGTCTCGTGTGCCGAGGCTGACTCGAAGCGCTTTTGTTAAACATTTCTAGCAAAATGCATTGAACTTTGACCTGCTTCTGAATCAGTGTACACTCCCTGCTACAGAAAGATGCTGTGCATTCTTGAGTACATTTATATAGTAAACTAATGTTGTACTGTAACTGGGTTGCCCTTATTACGACTGTAACTACTTTTTCTCCCCCTCTGTGTTCTGTTTTCCGCAGACATTATCGAGATTCCTGAAAACATTTCCTATTGCAAAGCCCTTCAAGTAGCAGACTTTAGTGGAAACCCTTTGACAAGGTAATTGAAAGATGTCTGTTACACTTCTCACACAAACATTTAACACATTTGAACTTTTATATCTCTGACTACAGCTGGCAAATCATCGCTTAGATTTATTAGTGATTGACCTCCTTTATTATTATCGTTCTTTTTCTGAGTAGGGCCTGATGATAAAGCAGCTGTGTGCATTTTGTGTGTTTTTCCCCTCCATCTAAATTATGTTTGATTTCATTTTCTCCATTTTAATCCATCTGTGCATACATTTAGCCTTTTGAGCAGTTCTCTTGCTGTGTTTATGAGAACCATGGGCTCTGATTTCGGGTGATTGCACAGCTTTTTCTGGATTGCTGGTGCTTTTTGCGTGATTAGCAAAAGTGTCCCCACACAGATTGCGCTGTTTGCCATCCGTGCACGTGCTACTTTTGATCTTATGAGAACCTTGATGGACCTGTGGACTTGACTGTGGTTACTGTGATATCATGTTAAGTCCTCTCTGCCACAGTTTTAGGCCCTGTTTGCACTAGTGCGTTTGAACACGATCCTCGTCCACACTGGCGTTTCCGCTGTGTTTCAGAAACGATCTCCGTCCACACTACACGACCGAATACGCATGTCACATGACCGTTCATGCACACTGGGGATGCGCATACAAGTGTAAACAGGAAGTTGGTTGCT
>NC_030418.2:6926353-6931353 GCF_001660625.3 Ictalurus punctatus | reverse complement strand
GGTCGTATGAGACCACCCAAAGCTTAAATATTAATTCTGAATTAATATACTGACTGAGTGAGTAAGTAATTTCCACTACAAAGTACAAACACAATAACCATACAGAAAACCGAATCCAGAACGTTCTCCAAAATTCATGACACTGAAGTCTCTGCTTCCTGGTCAGGGAGCTGTCGATTCAAATCTCACTAGCCAATGAAATTAAGTTGCTATTAAGCCCCACCCACACAAGACATTTGTGGCAGAATGGTGAATGTAAACTTGTGGAGCGTACACGAAAACCTCATTCACGAACCATGACTAGCAAAAACGCAGCTTAGAAAACAGTCAACAAAGAATGCTGTTTATTTGAAGACCATGTCGTGTTTTTACCACCGAGTTCACTGTTTTCATTTTTTATTCTCGTTTCATTTTTGTTCGTTTCTTGAAAAGTTATGTTCTATACTTTTGCCACAAATTTAATTCTATACAGTCAGAGCCTACATCTAAATCCTATCGAAAAACCTGTCGAATGACCTTGAAGAGGGCTGTGCACAGGAAATCCCCTTGCAATTTGATCAATCTGGAGAATTTTATTTATTTATTTTTTTTGCAAGGAAGAATGGAATAAACTTGGTAAATCAAGATGCACAAAGTTGGTAGACTCTTACCCAAAAAGATTGTATGCTGTATTACAAGTAAAAGCGCTTTAACAGAGTATTATTTCAGGGGCGTGCACACTTATGCTAATTGTTAAGTTATTGTAAGTAATTTCTTTCTAAAATATTTTTTTATTTAGTACTTAGGTTCTTAGGATACGTAAAGGTGAAGCTAAAATAATTTCATAGCAGCGGTACCGTTTTGCTGATGAATGGAAACATTTACACGTATTTAATCAACCTTAAAAAGGTTTAAGTAATTATAATAATGATACATCTTGTGTATTGTGATTAGAGATGCATCGATAATGATACTGGTATAGGGTGTGGGTCTCATGGGTGTCGGCCTATGCTGTACAGACTGCGATGATGAACAGATGATGGCTCTTACTATATTTCACTGTTAATGATGGTAATCAAAGCAAAGCAGAAAACTGTGCTCTCTGAAAATATCTCGTGGAGGCTCTGGCCCCACCCCGGTGTGACGTGACGATTTATCTTCCAGCAGGTTATTGTTGCTGAAGTGCTAGAAGTCCAGGTGGTGCACTGAAAGCAACACTGTGGGCTGTATATATAATTGGAGTGCTCTTGAGGGCAGGCCTGCCCTTTTAGGGTGGGACAGTATCCAACCCACTTGGGGAAAGTGCTGCTCAAAATTCTTGTTGAAAAATAGCTCATAATCTTAGATCAGGCCTAGTTAATCGGTGTCAATCCAGAGCTGTGGCCAGGCAGCAGACAAACAGCTAAACCGAGCGTCTGCTAGCTACTTTCAGCTGTCACTCAGGTTTGGTCATAGTGAAACTGCATCTGTTCCCCAAGCTAAACATAAACACAAATGTACAAGTTCTCAGGAAGTCTTGTTTTAGTAATCAAATGAACATCAAATTATTGATACATAAAAATACTCGGTAGATTATTAGATGTCTTGCGTGTATTCGTTTACACACAATGATCAAGCATCGAATGCAGTCTGTTTATCAGAAATGTGGATTAGACCGATATAGACCTTGCACTGCTCATTTCAATCACTGCTTCTGTCCAGCCAATTACTACAGCGTTCACACTAAATAATGCAAGTGCTCACGCTATGAAACACGCCCTATATAGACACTTCTGCCCACTGTAAAATTTCAATGGTTAAAAGTTTAGAGAGTATTTATTTTTTATTTTTTTCCCCCTCAGCCCTCAATCTGTCAGTTTCAGTGCAGAACCCGTACCGCTCTCCCTTGAAATATAAGGCGCTCTCTGTTTCCTCCTAACATCTTTTTTCTTTTCTTTTTCCTTCTTGTTGCTGGTCATGGAAGGATGAAAAAGAAATACTATACTGGCATGTATGTTATTGCCAGACAACTCGACTAACCTGGCTTTCGTGCAGTCATTACGCTATTTTGTTGAAGTTGTTCTTGTTGCCATGCGAACACCTTCATGTTTCTGGGGAAATTTGGTTGGTCAGACTGCTCACGTTGTCTGACAGCTGACCAACAAGTCTGACCAAATCAGAAATGTTAGCAATAATCTGCCAGCAGAGTGTTGGGATGGTTGCTGCTCCAGACACGCTTGCAGCCGCATGCCAAACAATAACCCATGAAGCTGCAGTTAGGCCCGAATCTGAAAATCGATCAGTGACCGAATCGTCCATGATCGTGTCCGCAGTATTAACAACCACTTTTATTCTGATTAGACAAAAGTGTATTCGAATTCTTTTGCATTTCCCTGAAGCGTTATGATGACCTGGGGTGTTTTCTTTTCTCCTTTTCAACATTATACAAATCCAACACCAGGTTTATCTGGTTTGGAAGGAATCATCCCGAATGTTGTTGCTGGCAGCAGCCCAGGTTTACGTCTCGAAACAAAATTGTTTCATGACTTTTCTCAGTTAATCACGTTGAGAGTGGCGGGGCGTGGGGTGAATTCTCAGTCCAACTCACGATGATGCTAAGCCTGTCATCGAGGAGGTATAATTATTTATAGCTATAAACCACAGTGCTCTGTCGGTTTAATCTTGCCTCGTGTTGCTTTTTTAGGCCGTATTTCTCCCCATTCCACCGTGCTCTGTTCTCCCATCAGCACAAGAAATCCCTCCAGCAATTAGGCTGCACAAATGAAATTGTCACTTAAATTCTATTCATCCATCCATACACCATTTTCTGTACCGCTTATCTTACACAGGCTCGTGGGGGAGCTTGGAGCCTATCAAAGGGATCTCGGGGCACAAGGCAAGGGGGCATTCTGGACAGGGTGCCAATCAATCGCAGGGCACAATCACACACATTCACCCACTATGGACGATTTGGTAATGCCAGTAAAACCTACAACAAGTGTGTTTGGACTGGGGGAGGAAGCCAGAGTACCCGGAGGAAGCCCCCAAGCATGGTGAGAACATGCAAACCCTGTGCACACACACACACACGAGGCGAACCCACAACCTCAGATGTGCAAGGCAAACGTGCTAAGCACTAAGCCACCATTCCCCAATCAATAAAAATTTAAAACAAAACAAAAAAAAATGTTAATTTTTTTCTATTCTTATGCAGGTCTCTTTGGCAACACTGGGATCTGACCTTGTGACTTTACACTCTTTATCATAGAATCTTTATCACCAAGCCACTACTACTCCAGGTCTTTTTACCCCATTACTACATTATACACAGATTAGTTTTGGCTGTGTTCGATTGAACTGTGGATTGAAAGAGCTGCTGCATTTTCTTCTTGATTTATTGACCAAGGGAAAGGTAAGAATTAGATTCAGCTTATAAAGGCCCCTGTAATGAAAATGTGTTGCGTCTCTTTGTGTCTTTGTGTATCCATTTAGAACATGGTGTACGGTATCATTAGAGCTCAGAGGTTAAGGCTTTGTTCTACTGTGCTTTTAAATCCCAGCTCTGCCAAGTTGACACTTTTGGGCCCTTGGGTAAAAACTTTAACCTTTATGTTCTCAGCTCAATTGTACGTCGCTTGAATAAAGGCATGTGCTAAATGAATAAATGTCTTCTAGTTGTGTAGTAAAACATTTCTTAGTGAAACTAATTGTTTCGAATCAGCACGTAAAATTGATTGAAGGTTATAGTCTCACAAAGTTAATTTTTTTGTTGTTGAAAACATGTAATTCCTGAAGATTTGTATATAATATTGAATTCTGTGCAAAACCTACCAAGTATCCTTTTATTTGATTTTTTTCATTCCCTGATTACTTTGTGTGCGGCTTCAATAGCCTGTAGCTCTACTTTTTTTTTTTTGTTCCTCCATATGGCTCAAATCTTAATGTTTCCTGGCTATAATGTGACTAAGCTGAAGTCTGAGCCAGGGAAGCACCTTGTGGCTTTCTACACTCAAATCATAAATTACACTGATGATGTAACTTGAGCGATGGATGTGGTGTTCTTTGGATGTATGCTGAAGCACGCTGAAGCTGAATTGGCTGCTTCTGTTTGGGGTATTTTTTAACTTTCAGAGTTTTTTTTTTTTCTTTTTTCCTTTCCACTTTTATGAGTTGAGGTGAATTTTATACAGTGAATTTTCTGGCTTTTCTTTTGGTGGGAAGTAGTAGCTCAACCCTTCTCGATGCATTCTCAGAACTGCTGCTAAGAGCAGCCCAGAACAAACTTGAGGGAAAAAAATAAACCAGTGTGTTCATGGTCTTTGTGATCAAATAAGGGGCAGGCTGTAAGCAGCAAGGAGAAATTGGGAATTACTGGTACTATTTAATGGGAAATTATAGGCTTCTAAGTATTATGAGTGTTCTGTTAGTACAACCCAAAACTTGAATGGGTAGCTACTTAAAAAAAACAAAAAAAACGAACAAGTTCCTCTACAAAAAGTTCCTCTTAAGAAACATTTCTAGTAGAATCGACTTGAAAGATGATCCAACCAAACGACAGGAAATATATAACATGTGTAAGCTGTTTTATACCACAGGTGAATTCTTGCCGTTGAATCAGAAAGCGCATTAATTTTCTATACCAGCACAGCTGTGACAGTAATTCCAAGTTTATATAGCTCATTAACAGGAAGTTGTATGGCAGAATGCTCCGCATAAGCTAATATTTATAATAAATAAATAGATTAAAGCTTGTTCTTTAACAAAGGAGGCGTTATGTAACGCAACATTTCTGGAAAGGACTGTCAGGTGTCTAAAACTTAATGTTCAGAAGAGAGGACTTTCTTGGTTTCTGTCTAACATGACAAGCTGTGTTTTTTTTTTTTTTTTGCGTGTGTGTCTTATTAACTTCAGATGAGATGACATGAGGGGAAAAAAGGGAGGTTGGTGAGGGAACGACAGTTTGTAACGTAACTGGTAACAGGAATGAACTTGTCTTGCAGACATTCCTTAACGTGAAATGCAACTGTAAACAGTTAAGAGTG
>NC_030418.2:6818853-6921353 GCF_001660625.3 Ictalurus punctatus | reverse complement strand
ACTAGATCTTTAAGTCCTGGAAGTTGCGAGGTGGGGCCTCCATGGATCAGACTTGTTTGTCCAGCACATCCCACAGATTCTTGATTGGATTGAGGTCTGGGGAATTTGGAGGCCATGTCAACACCTTAAACTCTTTGTCATGTTCCTCAAACCATTCCTGAACCATTTTTGCAGTGTGTCAGGGCTCATTATCCTGCTGAAAGAGGCCACTGCCATTAGGGAATATTGTTGCCATGAAGGGGTGTACTTGGTCAACAATGTTTAGCTAGGTGGTACGTGTCAAACTAACATCCACATGAATGCCAGGACCCAAACTTTCCCAGCAGAACATTGTCCAGAGTATCACACTGCCTACGCCGGCTTGCCTTCTTCCCATAGTGCATCCTGGTGCTATTTCTTCCCCAGATAAGCGACGCACACGCACTCGGCCGTCCACGTGATGTAAAAGGAAACGTGATTGATGAAACCAGGTCACCACCTTCTATTGCTCCATGGTCCAGTTCTAATGCTCATGTGCCCATTATAGGTGCTTTCGACAGTGGACAGGGGTCAGCATGGGCACCCTGACCGGTCTGCGGCTCCGCAGCCACATACACAGCAAGCTGTGATGCACTGTGTGTTCTGACTCCTTTCTATCATAGCCAGCATAAACCTTTTCAGCAATTTGTGCTACAGTAGCTCTTCTGTGGGATCGGACCAGACAGGCTAGCCTTCCCTCCCCACGCACACCAGTGAGCCTCGGGTGCCCATGACCCTTTCGCAGTTTAGCTCTAGAAAAAGTCGCTCAGATCATTGCGATTGCCCGTCTTCCCTGCTTCTATCACATTCTATAACTTTGAGAACTGAGTGTTCATTTGCTGCTTAATATATCCCACCGCTTGACAGGTGCCACTGTAATGTGATAATCAATGTTGTTCGCTTCACCTGTCAGTGCTTTCGATGTATGGCTGATCAGTGTATTATTAACCTATAAGGTGTGTCTGTGCCTCACTGTGCACTCTGATTTTCAGAATTAACCAAGCTGCCAACTCGAAGATTACAAGGAGTGTAATGTGATACGTGAATGTATTATTTTGCACATTTATTTCACCAGCTTATTTACTTTTGGGGTTAACAGTCTAGCCTAAACAACTGGAAATTGTATTTGCAGCCTGTGTATGATTGTTAAATAAAGTATACTTTGACACGTTCTTTGCTGCACAAATAAAATAGCGATTTCCTAAAATGGAAAAGTCCTTGACTACTTTTTGAATGACTGCTTGACTAGAAAAAAATGAGTAGTCGTGCACCGTCTAGTTCTCCATAAGTACTAGATTAATCAACAACTTGTACCCATCACTAATCACCTGCCCAAATTCTCCAAAACAAACTCTTCCTAACTGTACAGTTGCCATTATATAATAGGCAAAAGGATGTAGTAGCTGAAAGCATCAACAGTAGCAACAAGTATGGACTGTGAGTTTATACGATTATAGAAGAACGATTATAATCACACATTGGATTATGGGCTGATTCTTGGCATTCTAAACGTGTGTATTTTCCTCATTTCCATAGGAGATAGGAAGCATGAAGAACCTGCTCTGTCTGGATGTGTCTGAGAACAAGTTGGAGCACCTCCCAGAGGAAATGGCTTGCCTGCTCTCCCTCACCGACCTGTTGGTGTCCCAGAACCTCATCGATGCCCTGCCACAGGGCATAGGTCAGTCATTATACGTCTTTCTGCACAGAAGACGCTTGTGCGTTCACCACTGGCATCATCATTTTGACTCTGCTGCTAAATACAGTATTATGCTATATGATCCTGCCATGTGTACATTTCTTCCATTTGCCTTTTAACCCCCCAGATGTAGTTGAAGATGAAGTTCTGTTCACTGTTTAGCAATGAATGTTGCATTGGGTATGTCTTTTGATTTAGGCGGAATAATCAAACTTTAAAACCAATTTTGAAGTTTACAACATATTTAATTTATTTGCAATGTAAGCAATAATTACGGAAATAAACACGCAGAAACTCTTCACCTGCTCGAGCCTCATCGTGATGGCTTTTCAAGAAAATAAGAGATTAAATAAACGTAACAGACTAAATTCAGCGTTTTGTACTTAACACCTGGCCTTTTCCTAACATGTTTATTTCACCATATCACTCAGATAAAAATGATCATGAACATAATGTCATGATTTTAATATGATTAAAAAAGTCAACAATACGAGGACAGGATATAGGATACATGAAAATAATACAAATACAATAGTGGCCATTAGGGCTGTGTGATACTTGGATATGATACGGGTATTGTGATAAATTATGTCATAATACCCTTTTCAGAAACATTGTGGATATCGCAATATCTTTTTTATTACATTGTAGTAATTTTCTTTAGCGCTCAATCTGTTTTAGAATTCGACCAAGATCAGATCATACAACGTAACAAGTAATAATCTTAAGTCTAAACCTTACGCTTAGTTCTGCCTACTTAACCAACCCCCCCCCAACACACACACAAAATGAACATGCTCCTAAAATGTCTGCTGTGAATATGAGAGCACCTGTTCTCCTAGGACCTTTCATTTAAAACTTTAATCCCATATCGCTCATGTCTACCTACAGGAAAATTAAAACGCCTTTCCATTCTGAAAGCGGATCAGAACCGCTTGGTCCAACTGCCCGAGAGCATTGGAGACTGCGAAAGTCTTACAGAACTGGTGCTGACTGAGAACCAGCTGCTGGTGAGCTACACACACACACACACATTCCACTTAATTAAGATGTGTGAGCCATCTTGTTCCACATTTGGCACTGCAGTATTTTTCATTTTGTTATAAGGGCCATTTGGACCTTGAAATGGATTTTAATGGGGCCTGAGGGTGCTTAAGAGATCTGTTAGATTATTACTGTAAATGACATGACCTCTGTGTTGACCTCAGTACTTAGAAAAGTGCCATCCATTACCATTTTCCAGCCTTGTGAATGTACCTTTATCTCATCAAGAGTTCAGTTACTTGAACAAGCTTAATAAAGACATAAAAGCTTCAGGTCTGTATAAAATGGTCTTCATATCTGCTTTTCTCAGAGGTTGCCGAGAAGTATCGGAAAGCTTAAGAAACTGTCAAACTTCAACTGTGACAGGAATCGTCTGGTATCTTTACCCAAAGAGGTATGTACTATTTCACTCCTAGCCTTTATTATTTGAGTGGCGAACCATGTTTGGCTCAGCAGTGACGAGACACGGTGGTCGAATGGTAGGGTAGTGTGTGTGATGCCGATACAAGCCTCAGTAGATTTGCTCAATCCGAATGCTAGATTGAGTATAATTTTATAATCCGAAAGACAGGTGTGTTTAATGGTGGTCGGCAAGTATACAGAGTGTGTATACTAGTGACACTATCATGCTGACACGTTCTACTTATTGTACTTACTAATGCTGTCAAAATAACCACAAGCAATTGTAATGTTATTGATATTACTCTGAGCATCTCACCGCTGCAAGTGAAAAGACCTTGATCGGGGTTGTATAAAGGTTCTCAACAAAAGCATGGGACAATTGTCCTTTAGTTTTCTATTTCACGCTGATTGCTTCTCTCACAAGAAATTGAATAAATGATTTCTGTATTGATCCAGGGTCTGTCATTGGGTCAGAAAAGAGATGTTTCTTCTTTTTTCCTTCGCTTTCAAGGGAGACCAATTTCACAGAAAACGATCAGGATTCTGAACTCCCATGACCTATTGACTGGTCAAGACTTGCACTCCTCACTCTCCTAGTTACATACGGTCATGTGGAAAAAATAAGTACACCCCATGAAAACTGTTGGCTTTTTTGACATATTTGAACAAGCAAACATTTGATCCTTTTTGAAACAGTGCCCATTAATCAACTTGATATACATGAACAAAACCTCAAGGAAAAATAGCTTTTTCAATAATTTACATTTATTCAACAGAAATATCAATTGATGTGATATTCTTCTGTGGGAAAACGTTAGCACACTCTTAGCCTCAGAAGCTAGTATTCTTCTATTTTGCAGAAATAACTTCTTGTAGGCATTTTGCATAATTGTCCATCAAGCTTGCTGGAAATTTTAACCGCTCTTCCAGGCAATAGTTTTTCAGTTGGAAGATGTTTGAGGGTTTTCTTGCATGTACTGCTCGTTTCAAATCCCCCCCCACAACATTTCAATGAGATTCAAACCCGGGCTTTGTCTAGGCCATTCCGTAACCCTCCATTTCTTCTTTTTGATCCGTTCCTTGGTGGATTTGCTAGTATGCTTAGTATCATTATCCTGTTGAAATGCCTACTTTCGGTTCAAATTCAACTTTTGGACAGATGGCTTCACGTTATCTTCAAGAACTCTTTGCTATGATATGATCATTGATATGATGCAGAATTCATACTTGAATCAACGAATGCAAGCTGTCCAGTCCCTGAGGCAGTGAAGCAACCCCAAGCCATAACATTTCCACCACCGAGCGGTTGGTATGAGGTGCTTCTCCTGAAAAGCGATCTTTGGTCACCGTTAAACATTTCTGCTGTTACTGTGGCCAAACAACTCTATTTTATTTTGGAATAATGTGCTCTGGACCTAATATTGGCCTAATATTGTGTAAGTCCCCCTTGTGCTGCTAAAACACCTCTGACCTGTCAAGTGCCACTCCAACTTTGGCAAACCATGTCTTCATGGACCTTACTTTATGCACAGAGACATTGGTCATGCTGAAACAGGTTTGGGCCTTTTGGTTCTAATAATGGGAAATCTTAAACCTACCTAGGGAAAGCCATACATCAACACTGTCCAGAAACACCACTGACTTCTTTGGGCTCGGTCTCATCTATGATGGACAGTAGCACAGTGGAATCGTGTTTTGTGGTCCGACGAGTCAACATTTCAAATAGTTTTTGGACAAAACAGTCGTCGTGTTCTCTGGGCCAAAGAGGAAAATGACCATCTAAGCTGTCATCAGCATCAGTTCCAAAAGCCGGCGTCTGTCATGGTATGGGGGTGTGTCAGTGCACATGGCATGGGTAACTTGCACATCCTTGAGGGCATCATTAATGCAGAAAGATATGTGCACATTTTGGAGCAACATATGCTGCCATCCAGAGCAGGACAACACCAAACCACATTCTGCTCGGATTACAAGCACATGGTTGCGTAAGCAGAGAGTGCGGGTGCTAGCATGGCCTGCCTGCAGTCCTGACCTGTCTCTGATTGAGAATGTGTGGCACTTAGCAATAAGGCAACGAAGGCCCTGTACAGTTGGGCAGCTGAAGAAATGCATAATGGCTGAATGGGGGAAAATTCCACCTGCTAAACTTAACCAACTGGAGTCTTCAGTGCCCAAAAGCTTAAGTGTTATTAAAAGAAAAGGTGATGTTATATAGAGATAAACAGTCAAACTTTTTTTTGGAGTGTGTTGCAGTCATCAAATTTGAAATGAGTATATATTTTCAAAAAATAAATTAAGCAGAACAGCAAATATTGCATTAACAATGTGTTTTCAATGTAGTACATGGTGAATTGAATTTCCAAATGACTTTTTTTTGTTTGTTTGTTTTTTTTGTTTGTTTGTTTGTTTGTTTTGGGTTTTTTTTGCATTTGCTATACTGTCCCAACTTTTTCAAAATCGGGGTTGTATATTGTGCCACTTTAGACTTTAAAATCACAATCATGTTTTGTATAATGACAAAACTGGCACATCATGACACTGTATTCTGGCCGCTTCGGTCATCCCTGGCTCTCTCACACTCGTGTAGCTACAGTGTGCTTGGGCAAAGCGAGGCCAATCTGTGGTTAATGTGCAATCTGAAAGCCTTTTCTCAGACTTGAAACAATAGCCCAGTGTCACACTGATTCAGACTGTGTAGCGAGCGTGTTCAGCCACTCGGCTGTTTGTCTGACCTCACACAGTGCTGCCACACACCACGCGCTGGCAAGTTTCCATCATGCTGTTACACACCACATACTCAGTATCCAGATCACTTAGAGATGATACTTTTTCAAATACAAGGTGTGGTGGTGTAAGATGTAATATATTTAAATCCTTTTAACACTCCTGGCCTACTTTTGTAATACATTTTATTTGGATGAGATTTGTTGTTTGCTCGTTCTGCCCAGTCTTAGACATAAGCTTCCCCACCTTACAGGTAACAGAGATGAGTTTTGAACACTTATCTCTATATATTCCTGCTGTGTTATTATGTTGAGATCGGGTTACAGGTGTACATACTGTTTATATTCTCTGTGTATATAATATAATATCAGGCTCAGTCACTGGAAGGTAGATTTGTCGCTGTCTGGCTGTCCATTAATGCCATGCTATAGATCACCACTAATTGCTTCTAAAATTAGGCCCCGCTATCAGCCCCATCAGCAGCGTATAGATCCCACACCAAGACTTGCATGTGTTACAGGGGTGCTGTTTTTCACGTGTGCATTCTTTTATCCATCCTTTTGTTCAATTGTAAAATAGATTGCATATCAAGACAAACAAATGTCTGCCACCTGCCCTTTCTCCAGTTTCTTCTTTCAGGACTGCATTAATAATAACCTGGGATTCTCAAGAACCTGAACATTTAGAGCTGTAAGAGATTAATTCCTGGTCATGACTGATTTGCCCCATATTATTACACTGAACTCCCAAGCTCCTGTAATAATGCTTTCCTTTATAGAACTATTACTTCTGACATATTTGTGTGCATCTGTTTTTTTTTTCTTTTTCACAGATAGGAGGCTGCAGCAGTCTGAATGTGCTGTGTGTGAGGGACAACCGTCTGACGCGCATCCCCGCCGAAATTTCACAGGCTACAGAGCTGCATGTTTTTGATCTGTCTGGAAACAGGTTAGGCAGTTGTAAGCCTGAGTTGTTAGGGGTAAAGCCCAGAATAATTCAACCCCAAGTTAGGTACAGTTTGTTCCCCAAATTTACAGGGGGCACCGATATTTGAAAAGGCAGATCAGGACCCTGTATACAACTATATAAACACACCTATAACATTTGTTCTGTCTAAACATACTAGTGGGTACAACACAGCAGTAAGTGGTATTTAAATTGGGTTTGGCATATTTTAAGTACCATAAGCATGTAGCACATAATGCTAATGCAGATAGGAATGACCCAGCAAAAGCCATTATTATTTCCCTGCAACTTTTCATTGTGATCAGAGATGGCATTCATAGTCATGCTGACTTGTATGTAAAAAATAAATAAATAAATCTTCTTCCCGCACTTGCATACTAACATATTTGGCAGGTGCAGTTGGATGAATTCGATATGACTCAATAATACATTGTTTAAATTGGAGTCATTTTCAGGTCATGCATCATTTACTTCATATATTTAATTTGTATGGTAACGCAAGTATATTCTGAACTAGTCATATAGTGTTCATTTTCACCGTTGCTTAATGAACATTTGTTTGTTTGTTTGTTTGTTTTAACCATGAAAAAAGTATATATACCCCATGAAAGCACAATGTACATTTATTACAATTTATCTCCCCCCACCCCAAAAAAAAAACAACACATTTCCAAGGTGCGTCCTGCAAGATAACACATAATCTAACATCTTGTGAAAATATGTTCATCAGTATACAATATGTGTAAAAGTTATTATAAACATGTTGAGAACAAATGGGACTGTTTCACCCTTTGTTGACAACTTGTTATATAAGGAAGAACATGTGCTTAAGGTGGGGTACAAGTTAAAGTTAGTTACAGTTACATTTATATAGTGCTTTACATTGTATTGGTGGGGATCTCCACAACCACCATTAGTGTGTAGCATCCACCTGGATGATGTGACGGCAGCCAGAGTGCACCAGAACGCCCAGCACACACCAGATATTAGTGGAGAGGAGAGAGTGATGTAGCCAATTCAGAGATGGGGATTATTAGGGGGCCATGATGGAGAAGGGGAATGGAGTGGGGGAATTTCACCAGGACACCGGGGTTATACCCCTACTCCTTTACGATAAGTGTCCTGGGATATTTAATGACCACAGAGAGTCAGGATCTCCGTTTAACGTCTCATCTGAAAGACTGTGCTGTTTTTACAGTACAGTGTCCCCCTCACTATACAGGGGCATTAGGCCCCACACAGACCACAGGGTGAGCGCCCCCTGCTGGCCTCACTAATACCACTTCCAGTAGCAACCTTAGTTTTCCCCAGGAGATCTCTCATCCAGGTACTGGCCAGGCTCAACCTTGCTTATCTTCAGTGGGAAACCAGGTGAGAACTACAGGGAGAACTGCAAGGCAGCCAGTATATTACAACTGAGGGAATTAAAAGCCACTAGGTGGTGGAGGTAGTATGTTTTGTAGGATTTATATAGAATCATGATTGTACACAGCAGATGAACTGATATTAGATTTGATCCAAACAAGGTCAAATGTCAGAAATAGTTTTTCTTCAATAGCATTCTTGCTTTTTGAGGCATGTATTTTAAGGATATTTGAGTCTGAGACATACAGATTAGTAATGAGAGTAAAGGAAAGGACTAGACTTGTTGGTGGTGGAGGCATCCCTGAGTTCTTCTTATTCATTCTTAATAGTTCATTTGATCATTTCTTTTTTTTGATAATGAAGAAAAACAACTCACCAAATGTTTCCCCCATATCATTTATATTTCTTCGTTTTCGCTATTTTGTCCTATGGGTATGCAAACATTGGCACTCGACTGTATGTATGAATTCCTGTGTTTGAGAAGGTCTCTGCTCAGTGTGAGCATGTTGTCCCCTGTGTTTTCTGTAGGCTGACTTATCTACCCATGTCTCTCACCACGCTGAGGCTCAAAGCTCTCTGGTTGTCGGAGAATCAGTCTCAGCCGTTGCTCACGTTCCAGACAGATGTGAATCCTGACACAGGGGAGAAAGTGCTCATCTGTGTCCTTCTGCCTCAGCAGCCTTGCGAGAGTGAAAAAGGTGCCTAACACGTTACTAAGAAAGATTGCTAGTCCTGTTGTTCACATAAATAAATTAAAAAAATGACTCCGGGAAATGGTATGGTTATTAGACTTGGGCATTTTATACTTCAAAGTAAATATGTATGGTGTTTGAACATATTTTGCGTATGTTACCTCTACGGGTTTAAGATGTTTGACCCTCTCTCTGTTTCTGTCTGTCTGCTAGAATTTTCTTGTTAGCAATGTTGGTACCTCCAGTTAAGGTTCCATTTTAGTGAACACAGAGCTATTTCATCTCCCATGACTGTTGGGACTTGAGCAAAATCCTTAACTGTAAACTGTAATCTTGCCTTGTGTACATGTCTGCCAAATGATTATTGGTGCTATATACCACTGGTCACCAACCCTGTTCCTGGAGTTCTACCTTCCTGAAGACTTTAGATGGTCAGGTGGGCACAATTATGGGTGGAGCTAATCATTAGAAGCCTAAAGAAATTGATCAGCTAAAACAGGTGTGTTAGATTTTGGTTGGAGATTAAACCTGCAGGAAGGTAGATCTCAAGGAAGAGGTTTGGTGACCGCTGGTTTATACTATCGTGAGGGATTATGGTCCGCCCCGTATGCAATCATGGGGAAGGATCATTCGATTATGTGTATTTTCAATTACATTTGTCGTAATTTTCTAATAATTTTCCACATCAGAGCCCTAAACTGCTGCACTTGACTCGCCATGGCTTGTAGGATTTTAATTTGCTCTGTGCTTATCTAGCACATATTCTTATAGAAGAAGAATAAATTTTTTTGGAATGTTTGATAAGCAGACAGAGCCTAAAATCTCTGATCTTGTCTGGCACTTTCTCTCTCTGCGCCTGAGCTGTTTTATGTACACCCGCTGGATTGCATGGCTTAAAGAAGCTTATCTCTTCCTAACCACACTCGTTGCTATTAAGCACTGACCATAGTGGCAAGTGGCATCACATCCACTGCTGTGCACTGAGTGCTCCAGAATTAATTTCATATATCTATATATATTTTTGCCTATGAATGTAAATGTAGTGTCGATAAAGACGAATAGAAAGTTTGTCACTTCTTAACCTCTGAGTAGCAGCTGTGTTTTCTTGTTTAGGCCGAGGGATTATGATAATTTATCATGACACGGACTGATGAGGGCGGAAAACCCATGGAGGCTAGGTCACTGAGGGTAGGAGGGAGGGAGGGAGGGAGAGATAGAGATCAAGCGAGAGCACAGACACTCTTGCACAAAGCCTCTAAATAAGTCCGGGTTTATACAAATAGAGTATAATCTGAGCCCTAATCTGACATTTTTTACTTGCTGGGTATCGCAGGTGAACTCTTCAGTTGAGGTTACTGTATTTTGGCTTAACCTTCAGCTGTGGGAAAATATTTTGGGAATGGTGAGGTGAGACGTGATAGTGGAAAGTGTGTGTGTGTGTGTGTGTGTGTGTGTAGGCTCTGATAATCTGGCACGCTGTGGCGCTCTGGAGAGTCTCGTGAATGATGTGGCTGATGACACGTGGGACAACAGAGCCACGAATAGAATGAGCACCATCCGATTCCTCGATGACGATGATGACGATGACGATGACCAGGTGAGAGAATTGTGAAATGCTGGACTCTGTATCACTTGCTTGAGCTTCCGTGTGTATGTGTAACGTTAAACTGAAATAACAACTTGGACGATTATTACTATTATATTACTACTGCTACCATCTAATTTATAAGATTGGTTTTTGATGCAGGTGTTTACTGTATCGTTAATTAAAATGCAAATGTGCAAACGCTTATGTCAGAATGTCAGAATCCCGAGTATGAGTGAGGAAAATTTCACGCCTGTGGATTTCTGAGATTACGCTGTAGGTTGGCGAGTCAGGATTGTCAGAATTTTTGGAAACCCGACTAAATGAATGAAGTGCATACAGTAAATAGCAAAAATAATGAAGTGTATAAACACAAAATCCAATGGCAAGAAATTCCTGACAGTTCATCTTTGTTAATACAGGGAGTGACCATGGTGGTATGAAACACACTTAGGAAGTAATAAAATTAGAATATAAAGCATAAGGTAGCCTTTGAGTATGTTAGTTTTCACACTGCTCACGTTTGCTGCGGCCCGAATCCGAGCGCGATTGTTCCCGGGTGCCCCCCTGCAGCGTTGGTCTGGTTTCAGACTCAATTGATTTTTATCGAACACAGGTGCAACAGATATTATGCGTAGCAGTGGACCTCTTCTGTGTCCCAAAAATTCCCCTACCGCTCTTGGTACACGTGTTTTGTAGAAACTACGTCGTAATGGCGCCGTCCTCGGCTAAAACGCACGCGTGGGTTACTTTACTTCCTGAACATGCGTGGACCCGAGTGCGAGTTGCGCTCATATTCACCGGAATCGTGGCTCGGTTCCAGAGCAACCGAACTCGGACCACCTCCTACAGGTAGTCTCAGTTTCGGTACCGCGCTGCGCTTCCTGGTCCACGTGACAGCTTTCACATTACAAAATTTTCCTGCAAACCGCGCTCTGTTTCGGACTGAGCTGCCAGTGCTAAAGCCCTCTAAGAGATTGATTTTGGATCCGTAATTAAAGCTATGACCTTGCTTTAGGGCCCTACTTCGCCTTCAGTCACTGCCGTTGATTATTTGTCTATAACATCACACCTATGGTGTTTTATTCTGTACTTGGCATGGTACACTGAAAGTTGGGGAGTAAAGTCAGTCAAATGGCCTTGTTCTGTAAACATAGCCCTGCCCTGTTCTGTGATGAATGTATCACTGTTGTAAGAAAAGAGTAGAGCAGAAATCTGTATTGCTATGTGACCGGAACCTGTGAGAATTGTTTAAACGGTTTTCGGTATAGTACAGATTTTTACACTCACTGGTATTTCCCTGCGCATTCATGCAGTTATCCAATACATGAAATCATGTAGATAAAATGTGGTCGTCTTCTCAGGTTCGGCATGTTTTTTTCGTTTTTTTTTTCCACGTTATGGTAGCCGCCTTCTCGGCTCGACCCAGTCTGGCTATCAGGCTCACTTTTGATCTCGCTCATCAACAAGCCGTTTCCACTCTTAGTACCGCCACTCGATGGTTTTTCGCACCATTTTGAATAAACTCCAGAGGCTGTGAAATTCCTCAAACCAGCCCTTCAAGTACCAGCAACCATGCCAGTGAGTCAGTGAGAGCACCCCCCCCCCCCCCCCCCATCCTGATGTTTGATGTAAACATTTCCTGAAGTCATTGATGTATAATTTTATGCACTGTGCTGCTGCCACATGATTGTCTGATAATTGCACAGCTGTGCAGCTGTACAGGTGTTTGTATTAAAGTGGCCAGTGAGTGTATGTATAGTGATACTATAGGTCATAAATGCAGAATATGCACCAAGTTAGCCTTTCTGTTATTAAATACACTGACTTTGTACCTACACTCACCTGCCATTTTATCATTTAGCTTTGTTATTATTATTATTAGCGGAATGTGGTCCAGCTGTTGCCGTGTTAATCACATGACCCTGTGAGAATAATAACTTGGCAACTCAGTGACTACACAAAAAAATTCAATATAACACAGTACAAAACAGACAATTGACCAGCAAACATGTACGCTCAACTGTTGCCAGGAATGAATGATTCATCAATAACCGAGTAACAGGACAAGCGTGGGAAAGAAGCCGTTTTGGAACGGTGATGGATCGAATGTGATGAATAGCAATAACTAGGTGTCTATAACTATAGCTCGTGTACCTCCAATGATGGTCTTGTTTTCTTTATTTCTTTTCCTCTGTCGTAGGGAACGCTGCTGCGACGGGCCACGCCGCACCCCGGAGAGCTGAGGAGCATGAAGAAGGTGGTGGAGAATCTCCGCAACGATCTGAACGCTGCCAAAGGCCTGGACTCCAACAAAAACGAGGTCAATAACACTGTGGACCGAGTGACTACATCTGTGTGACCGCTTTGTTTTACCTCCGAGATGGCCCAGTCCCCATCGTGTCTTCCCACAATGCACCTCATCCAGCCTTCTCCCTGTGCTTTTTCTCCCTTGAATGTGACTCTCCTTTCTCTGTGCTGGGTCTGTCCTGTTCTCTCCTACATCTCCTCAGATCCTGAATCAGGGAAAGACCACCATGATAAGGTGCCTTCTTTTTTTTTTTTTTTTTTTTTTAAATCTTCAGAGCAATAATCCATGGAATGCACAATTTCTTTTTTAATTTTACAATCCAGCCCTTTTTTTTTTTTTTTATAAACTTTTTGTTTTTTCTAAACACATAAGTTAAAATAGGTAGATGCACTACATAAAGTCTTATACTAATGCTGACAGAAGCTCCAATTATATATTTACATTCTATTTTTAATTTTTTGGTTTTTAAACACTGGGTGGATGTTTCTTTTTTTTTTTCTTCTTCTTTTTTTTTTCTTTCTTTCTCCAAGTCTTTCGGGGCATGTTGAGCCCAGCTATTTTTGGACCTACTGGTTTTAAAAATTGTTGTATAGATCTTTGTGAATAATCTATACTTTTTGTACTCGTGGCAGCTCAGGTCGTGTTAAACCTGGAGGGGGAGTTTAAAAAAAAAAAAAAAAAAAAAAAAAAAAAAAAAAAAAAAAATTTAAGATGTATAGCATATTTCTTAATCAATGAGCATTTTTATTCCTGCAAAAATATTTGTGGTTTTACAAAGCAGTTGAACAACATGTTTTAATGTCTTATACAGTAAATCAATTAGTCGGTGGTTCATATTTACTTTTTAAGGTGTGTTTTTTATATTTGAATTTGAACAAGGGCTAACAGAATATTTCCACGTCTTATAACTGGAATGAGAGCTGCAGCTGCATCAGCACCACTTTTGGACGTTACCCCGCGTGTAAATTAGGTACAATAAACCCTGTTGGTTATCCTTCTTTTGTTTTATTTTTTTAAATTTAAATAATTTTTTTTGGGTATGGGTTCCTTTTAAGTGCAGTTTTCAGTAGAACAAAAAACACACACACATTGCACTTTTGCAACACTTTTTAAATTATATTCATATTGTTTATCCATTCTGTGGTACACTACAAACTCTCTCTCTCTCTCTCTCTCTCTCTCTCTCTCTCTCTCTCTCTCTCTGTCTCTCTCTCTCTCTCTCTCTCTCTCTCTCTCTCTCTCTCTCTCTCTCTATATATATATATATATATATATATATATATATATATATATATATATATATATATATATATATATATATATTTCTCTATTGCGAACAGACCAAGGTGTTGAAATGCTGATTTTTAAAAAATATTTTTTATTTTATGTCAGTGATAAAGCTGCACAGAAAAATGATCTCGAATAGATTCTAGGCCTTTATTATCATGACTTCTAACCACTGATACAATAAAATGATTTTATCAAATCAGAGCACATTGTTTGTTGTTTTTAATACCATCACTAGCTTCTGTTCCCATTGTTCACGTTCTCTACTAAAAGATTAGTTTTATTCTAGAATATCATGCATTATCGTGGCATTTCTCATCTCCTCCTGCATATTTATGGACAAACTATTTTTGCTGACATGAATATAACCCGTTAGCTCTTGTAGGTCAGTGTGGCGGGATCTTTGTTAAAATAGCAGTAGATTATTATAACCATTTTGAATTCATTATTATTATTATTATTATTATTATTATTATTATTATTATTATTATTTTGTTTTTTAATCTAACACTACAAAATTAAAGGGAGAAACACTGTAGCACGTTGGGGTTAGAAGCGAAGGCCAGGTATCCTTATGGAACAGCTTTATACCACTTACTCTTCAAATCACTGAAATTTATTCTCTTGCACAAATAGTTGTAAATAAATAAATATGGACATGTCTATGACCTGTATGATCTTGTTTGTTCAGGAATAATCACCCTGCCTTGTTCCCTGTGTGTGTGTGTGTGTGTGTGTGTGTGTGTGTGTGTGTGTGTGTGTGTGTGCGTGTATCGCCTTTGTCTCCTGAGCAGTGATGTATCTGGTTTATTAATAAATCCAATATATTTTACCATCTAATATGTGCCATATGAAAGTTATGTTATTCATCTTTTGTTGCTTTTCTTTGAAATCATATCTGTATTCAACAGGGTGGATGAAATGTATTTTCATTTCAATTGAATTATCGTCATAAGAACATTCTCAGTGCCTTTAAATCGTACACACAAGCAGAAGTCCTTTCTTCATTAATTATTGTGATTTTAAATATTTTAGTTGAGAGGCCAGTGATTTTTTTAATGAAAGAATATTTACAATATGCTCTTTTAAGATTAAATCGAGATTTATTTATCCAAGTGAATTCTTTATTCACTTATTTTATTTATTTTTTGTTTATTTATTTCTAAAATACAGTTTTTAAGGTGCTGTTGTCCCAGCAGCAGCTTGTAAGCAGAGATTTTGATGGCGCAGGACAACCTTAATAAAAACAGCACAGCCTCAATCAAAAATAGGTCAAGAAGCTGTCACATTTGACTTCATGCTACGTTTGTGTATAAGGGTTTGGGCACCCCTGACCAAATTACGTATTTTGTTGATTTCTGAAGTGAACACACTGCAGCATGCTGTTTAAAAAAACAAAAACATTTTCTACAAATATTCATGCACAGTTATTATATGTTTGATAAACCTGTAAAATAGTAATTGCATTATAGGCATTGTGGCGAATGTTCTCTCTCTCTCTCTCTCTCTCTCTCTCTCTCTCTCTCTCTCTCTCTCTCTCTCTCTCTCTCTCTCTCTCTCTCTCTCTCTCTCTCTCACACACACACACACACAGAGAGTACTTAGTAACACCCCTTTGGCAGATATCACAGCTTGTAAATGCTTTTGTAACCAGTTTGGATTCTTTCTATTCTTTTTCATTCACTCTTTCTTGCAGATCGCTTCTAGTTCATGTTTAATATCTACCTATGTATTTTCAATGACGTTTAAGTCAGGGGACTGTGAGGGCCACTCCAAAAGCTGTAGGTTGCCTTTCTTTAAGTAGATCATGGTGGATTTTTAAGGCACACTTTATGTCCAAATGTTTGTGAACACCTGACCATCACCCCCCGATTGTGCGCTTTCAACTTTATGGCAACAGTTTGGGGAAGAATGACGTGTGTGTGATGTTCAGGTGTCCACAAACTTTGGCCATAGAGTTTTTTTTTTTCAATGGAGAAAAAAAACCCTTAAAATACTAGATTGTAGGTTCCCGAGTTGTGCAACAGAAAAGTGTTCAATGCCAATGTGACAATGCCGCAGACATCCGTGGCCAGAAGTCCTATAGAGCAAAATCGGCGGTGCTCATTGGAAGGATAATAAGCATGGTAACGTTGCTGTCTCACAGCTGACCTTGGATTACTGTCCGTGTGGGATTTTGCACGTTCTCCTCCAGGTTCTTAGGTTTCATGCCAGTAGGTAGATTGGCTAAGTGCCCCTGGGCACAGCTCTGCCATCACAGGGGGATGAGGGAAACTGTCCCAGGCCCAGCAAGGTTTACTAAGCATGCAGAATAAAGTAAAAATATGTTTATTGTTTGCAATGCATCAGTTTTCTTCTCCTTCAAATGATTTGGTCTGCTGCATTATCATGGTTTTCAGAGATTCCATGCCAGCTGAAAATTCTGTTACAGACATTTTCTCATATGTAGAGTTTGTAGCTAATTTTTTGCATGTGTGTAAAAATGGTGACCCTGAGAACCCTGATTCTCCACTATCCCACTGCTGCTCCTCCTCCACTGATAAAGTTCATAGTGCGAGCATGGGACACCTTGATTCCTGCTTCAGTGAGCCTCAATTAACACTTGTTGCAGTTCCCATTTTTGACCAGCAGGTTCAGTAATATCTCTGGAGCTAAGCTGGGCACTGACCTCTCTGCCTCATGATTGGGCAACATAAAGAAAGGCAAGCAAAACAATTAAACATTGGCTTATATTTGTCAAATTGCAAAAAAATGTTGCTGGATGAGCTGTCACTGCTTCATGCACTTCTCGAGTATACTACATGATTGTGCACGTGCAGCCTGAGTGCTGCTGAGGCCTACAGTTAATATTTCTCAAACAGACAGTGACCCCAGGAACCTGCAAGAAAAATAGCTGTGTGGAGTAGATTTGGCTTAAAATAAATTGTGTTCAAAATTGGTTTGTCAGTTTAATGTTCAGTTTAATTACCAAATGGAATAGCACTTTTTTAAAAACTGTAACAGATTTTATACAGTACAACCCATAGTGCAACACATAAACTTCACTTGTATGGGATTCACCCACTTCATACATCTATACATCATACTGTGAGGCTTTTGGCTATACTTTCACATCAAAATTTCTGTTATAAATTATCTGACATCCTCAGCATCTCTTACATGCCGCCATTATAGCAGTGCTCAATGACATCTCAATCTTAACATCAAACAAACATCTTAAACCATCCATCCATTTTCCATAGCTCTTATCCTACACAGAGTCATGGGGGAGTCTAGAGCCTATCCTATGGAGCTCGGGGCACAAGGCGGGGGACCCCCTGGACGTAGTGCCAACCCAACGCAGGGCACAATCTCACACCCATTCACACATTATGGACAATTTAGACATGCCAATCAGCCTACAATACATGTCTTTGGACTGGGGGAGGAAACCGGAGTACCCCCCCCAAAACATGGGGAGAACATGCAAATTCTGCACACATGTGGCGGAGGGTGGAATTCGAACCCCCAACCCTGGTTGTGTAAGGCTAACATGCTAACCACTAAGCCACCGTGCCCCACATACATCTTAAAACTTTTATATTAATATTACCAAAAATAGCATATGGAGCAACTGAGAAATAATCATCCAAAATATTTATAAAGCCTTGGCTTACTTCCTGAAAAAACAGCAAACCTGAAGCAATATTAAAATCTTTTTTACAATACAGTGTCTTTAGAGCTGACACCTCTTTCCACACCAGACCCTTGATGACTTAAAAAGATTAAAAACAAACAAAAAAATCATTAGAAATTTGCAATGTTTATATCCACTTTCCCCTTTTAATGTTCTTTGAAACATATAAAAAATAACTTCTTCTTCTTCTTCTCTTGTATCTATGGCTGCCCATAGAACCACTTCTTGTGGAAAGTTATGAAATTTGGCACACAGTCCTGTTTGATCTGTTAATACAGCAAATTTGGAGTCTCTAACTCAATCCCTCCAGTGCCACCAACTGTCCAAATTAGCACTCACCTTCATGTTAGTAACTTCTGAGTCCTAGAAATGAAATTCCTCTGATTCCTTGGCTCAAAACGATTCGACTGCACCCTATGACGTCATTTTCCATCATGAAAATTTTTCTGCCATTTTGAATTTTCTGAATGACCTACTTTTTCGAACTCATCCTAGGCTGTTTGTCCAATTTGCACGAAAATTGGCCTGCATCAACTAGAGACACTTTTATTCACAGAATTTTGATAAACCGTACCATTTTCGAATGGCGCTTCGACGAAGAGCATGCGGAAATGGACGTGAATGTATATCTCCGTAACGCATTAGCATACCAAACTTATTATTTATCATAGGTATCATGAGTAGAGGGTGCCTGCTCCGTTTCGGAACAGTGCCACCTAGTGGTCAGGAGATATAAAAAAAGCACATTTTTGCTTATAACTTCTGAACAGTTTGTCATAAAATCATCAAATAGACTCTCAGTGGGGCATACCGATTCCAATAATATGAAACATTCCTATGTCGGCCATTTTGGATGTCGGCCATTTTGAATTTAGTTATAAAATGCTGTATTTTACGAACGACTTGGGGAATCGTTGCGAAACTCGGCATGTGTCTTTGTCACCACCTTGTGGTAAAAAATTATAATGCTATTTCCAAAAATGCTAATAGCTATTCCTTTTGCCTACTGTCATGAGACTGGTCTTGATAGATTCCATTGGTCATACTGAGAACAATGATAGCAATTATGTCATGATTGAGCAAACTTCCTGTCTGCCATTTTTGAATGTTTTGAAAACCTACTTTTTCAAACTCCTCCTAGTCCAGTGTTCATGCAAATTCATCATCTAGAGGCACTCACAGCAAAAAGTAATTCACTGAATTTTGATAAACCATACCATTTTCGAATGATGCTTCAATGAATTCGTTAAAGAACGCACAAAATTTAACTTGAAGCTGTATCTCTGCACCACTTTGAGGGATTGTGACAAAACTTGGTACAAATAATCAACATTAGGCTGAGGATACCTGCAGCGTTTCAGCGCACTTCCCCCTACTGGTCAGGAGACAGAAAAATGTCTTTTTTGGTTTATAACTCTTGAACGCTTTCCTGCATGATAACCATCATGCCCAGATGCTATCTGAGCAGTTTCAGAACAGCGGCACATACTAGATAGAAATTCTAAGTAACAGCTATTTTTAGTTATTTTTAAAACAAATTCGTTTTTTAGGATAGAAAGTTTACTTGTTCTAACTCCTCATACACTGTTCATCCGACTCTAACAGAAAACATGTCACAAAGCTGGGGCTTGAATCCCTGACCTTCTGGTCAGTAACCCAGAGCCACTGCCCTGGCATGGTAATAAGCATGGTAGTGTTGTCTGTGTAGTGTTTCACATGTTCTCCTTGGGTCCGGGTTTCCTCCAGGTTTTCGGGATACCTTCCACCTCCCAAAAACATGCTGGTAGGTGGATTGCCTATGCTAAATTGCCCCAAGGTGCAACTCTGCTGTAATCACAATATGCCATTATGTGCATGTGTATATGGACAGTACAGTGATCTACAGATGTCCCATTTCTGCCCTTCCCCCAGTGTGGATATCTGAAAATGCACAAATCCTCACAGCCACGTTCCAAAATCTAGTGGAAAGCCTTCTCAGAAGAGTAGAGACTGTTATAGCAGCAAAGAGCAAACCAAGTCCATATTAATGTCCTGGTTTTGAAATGAGATGTTCGATGGGCACGTGTCCACATACTTTTTGCCATATAGTGTACATCACATTAATACTACAGCATGTGCTTGTTAAGCTGGCGATGCCCATGAACACTTTAGGTGAGTGTAAGATTAATGAAGATGGATTATAGAAAATGTGACATGGACATGCACTGTATTAGCCCAACTCTAAGTCAATTTTTTTTCTGAATTCCCTGTGACAAGGGCTAACTATAATTGAGTTGTTTTCACAGTTTCACTTTGATTTGTAGCACGAAGCAAAACATCAAGAAAAAAAAAGACATGGTCTAGCTTGTTTCACCTCAACCCATCTGTCAAATTCTTTTCTTGTTGCTCTAGCAAGTATTCACACATGCAGGCTGTCAGTTGTGATAGACTAATCAATTTGCCATCTGTCAGCGTGGCAGTTAACTGTTCTTCAAAATCAGCATTTGTAATTCCTCACCCCGACGTGCTCTTCTGTCACCTGTAGGGATGCCGAGCCGCTAAGCGTTCTGGGAGTAACAACGGCCATGTCTGGGGTCTTCCTGGCCTCCGCTGGATTTTGGGGAAGGAGAAGCTGCATGGTACTCTCAGTCTCTTCCCGGTTAACAGCTCGAGCCCAGAGAAAGAAGCTGAAGAGATACAGCAGCGCACTACTGAGGTTGCAGCATCTCATAACCTTGATAGATGTTTAGTACTTGTGTCTGTTTGTGAGGTTGTAGACTTTTCACCCACGCTGCAAAAAAACAACATCTCAGCAAGTGAAGAGATCTTCACTGCATCCTGAATAAAGGAACATTTGGCTAATATTTCTCATTAGGAAATTATTATATAACAAATATAAGATCTGGTCTAGACATAATTACTAATATCAAGCTTAAAATTGTCCTTTTCTTTTGGCAGATATTTTTGCTTCTTTCTAGAAATAAATTCTTAAATAAGCAAAGTTATCTGCTAATAGAACAAGACAATTGCACACTTGAAATGAGTAGAAATATCTAAAAATGGGCTGAATGTTCTGAAAAGGAAAAAGAAAAGAATAAAAGTTGAATTTGCCTATATTAGCAATGAATATATTTTTAAACACAGGGCATTTCCTTTGATGTTATACAATCCAACTATCATATTTCTTTTAAAATATTCAATATACACTATTATATACCAAAAGTATGTGGACACCTGACCATCAGACCCATATGTAATTTTCTGAACATCCCATTTCAGATTGAGTCCCCTGTGAGGTTCAGGTGTCCACAAACCTTTGGCCATGTAGTGTATCTACTCATCATTTACTATGATACGAGTTACTAGCATTATATGCAATCTGTATGGGTACGCAGAAATGAAAATCCAAGAAGGGAGGTGTAATCAGAATTATTTTATTCCTTCACACTGAGTCCTCCAATAGTTCAATTCAGAAAGACAGCTTGTATTGTATAGGAGATAACCTTCATGCTGTTTGAGGAACATTGGTAACACGCTCCACCTTCCTAGTTCACTCAAATTTCATAGGATTTCACTAAACCAAGCAGATGGCCAAAAGGTTAGTCACACTCAAGGATCATCTTGGTGACAGGTGTCGTCAAGCTGGGACTGCAAATAAATGAGAATGAAGGCAAAATAAAAAGAAGAACAGGAAATAAAAGAGCAGTTATTTTCAACTATATTAGAGTCAAAACATACATTAGGTTTTTTTTTTTATATACATCATATCATATTTTTAATCTTTTTGTATTCTTTTCAAAAGCGACTAAAAACTGCATTACTGTTCTCACTGTATTGGCTGTACGTATAATTTTTGCTTAAAAGACAACAAGTGTTCAGGACACCACAAAGGCATTCAATTCATTTCATTTTAAAACTCTGCAGCCGCTGGTTGGAAAACAAAACACAGAACAGGCCTGGACTGCTTTTTTTTGTTTGTTTGTTTTCCTTTAAAAAAAAAAGCCAGCGTCCTTTAAACTCTTCCATAGGAAGGTCACAGCTCCACACCCTCCCAAAGATCACAGTTAAGCTAAACAACATTTTGGCATTTTGGCAAGCAAATTCCAAGGATATTAAAAACCTAGCTTTAAAACAGTGGGGTTGCATTTAATAAAAAACAAAACAAAACAAAACAAACAAAAAAACAACTAAAAACATGAAATTAAAATAAAACATTAAAATATCACCTACCAGTGAAATCCTCTATTGTGAGACATCTATGATGTACATAGCTGGCATGAAACCTAAGATCTTTTTTTTTCTCCTTTTTTTTCTTTTCGGGCAACAGAACTGAGCAGGTCCTCTTGCTCTGTACATTATGAGCAAGACTCATACATTATGTTTTTAAAGGTCATATTCAATAGTTTACAGACAAATGTTTGTGCTGGTTCTCCCTCACATCATTGTTCTGTTGTCCTGTCCAGTTAACCTGCACTTTCCTGTATGTCATGTATTTTGATTGTTGTGTATCTGCACTTCATGTAGTCCTGTCGTCTGTGCTTCTGTACAGTTATGTGTTGCACCATGGTCCTGGAGAAATGACATATCCCAGCATATAAAGTTTTGTTTGGGATGAAAGATCATTTTTACCCTTCCACTTTCATTCATTCATTCACCATTAGTAGCTGCTTTGTCAGGGTTGCAGTGGAACCTATCCAGGGAGCGCTTCGCCCGAGGCAGCACTACACACAGCAAGGGGCAATTTAGAGTAGCCAATCACACTATTGGCATGTTGGTGAGAGGTGGGAGAAAACTAGAGAACTGGACTGTAATCCGAGCTCAGGACTGAACCAGGGACCCTAACTGAAATCCCTTAACCATGTTTGGGAAAGACACAACCTGTCCATCACAAACCCGGCAGCTTGTATTAAGGGCAGGGTTTTTTTTGTTCTGCTTTTAGTGTCTTGAACATAGGAATTCTCTGACCTGGTCTGTGCAACGTTTATCCATTGAATTGTGCCAATGTAATTATTACAGTAGTCTCTCTCTCTCGCTCTTCTCTCAGGATAGATCAACTTATTTCTCAGAGGTTGGCAGAACTGTGCAGAGAGTAAGGCAATCCTGTGGCAACAAGAAGCTGCAGATATGCCAGGAGCACACGTGCCATGCTGATTCAAAGAGGAACAGTCAGTCGGCTGTGTCGGGGCAGTCTTATCCACACAAGTCATGCATCTCCCAAGTGCCCTTAAGAGTAAGGCATCAAAAAGAAGATCAACATTCATCAAAATCACATACAGTGGGGAAAATATTGAACGCGTCAAAATTTTTGTCAGTAAATATATTTCCAGTGAGGTTATTCACATGAAATTTTCATCAGACATCAGTATTAACTCAAGAAATCCACACATATAAAGAAGTCCATAAATAAAGTTTTGTGTAATAAAGCAGAATGACACAGGGAAAAAGTATTGAACATGCAAACTGAAATGTATTTAATATTTAGTGGAGAAGCCTTTGTTTGTAATGACAGCTTCAAGACACTTCCTGTATGAAGAAATTAATGGGCCGCAGTATTCAGGTGTGATTTTGTCAAATTCTTCTAAACACATTGTCTTTAAATCTTGTTCAATTGGATTCAACTCAGGTGATTGAGTGGGCCATGCTAACGCCTTGATTTTTTTTCTCTGAAATCAAGTGAGAGTTTCCTTTGCTCTATGCTTTGGATCGTTGTCCTGCTGGAAGATCCACCCACGTCTCATTTACATTTACATTTACATTTATTCGTTTAGCAGACACTTTTATCCAAAGCGACGTACAAATGAGGAAATACAAGCAAAGCGATAGCAAGCAGAGAACAATACAAGTAGTGCTACCACACAAGATCCATTAATTGAGTTCCAGAAGAAGCAAAGTGCATGCAGAGTAGAGGTGTAAGTGCCAGAGTAAGTTTAAAAAAAATATTTTTTTATGGGTTGGTTAGGTGTTCACATAAGAAAGGTTTGTCTTTAGCTGTTTTTTGAAGTCCAGGTCCGGTTTGAGGTTGGAAGTTCATTCCACCACTGAGGAACAGTTAGTTTGAAGGTTCTCGAAAGGACCTTGAGCCACGCTGAGTAGGAACTACTAAGCGTCGGTCATTGATCGATCGTAAGCCTTCGGGAGAGAGTTGAGGCAGGAGGCTGCTGTTCCAGACAAGGTCTTGTAGGTCAGCATCAAGGCCTTGAATTTGATCCGGGCATCTACAGGAAGCCAATGGAGGGAGATGAAGAGGAGTGTGACCTGGGTTCTCTTGGGCTGGCTGAAGACCAGGCGTGCTGCTGCATTCTGAATCATTTGGAGGGGTTTGATGGAGCTGGCCGGGAGGCCCGAGAGTAGTGAGTTGCAATAGTCCAGTTTCGAAACAACAAGAGCCTGGATTAGTAGCTGTGCAGCCTGTTCAGTGAGGTAGGGTCTGATTTTCTTGATGTTGTACAGGATGAACCTACAAGACGGTGCAGTTGTTGAGATGTGGTCTGTAAAGGTCAAGCTGTCATCAAGAATCACCCCAAAGTTCCTGGCCATTCTGCTTGGCTTGAGTGTGCTTGAGCCGAGCTATACAGTGAGATTGTGGTTGATTGAGGGGCAGGCTGGGATGACGAGAAGCTCAGATTTTGCCAGGTTGAGCTTAAGGTGGTGTTCCCTCATCAAGACCGATATGTCCGACAGGCAAGCAGAGATTCGTGCAGAGACAAATGGATCGTCAGGCTGGAAGGACTCATCTTCATCATCCTGGTGGATGGCAGCAGATTCTTCTCAAGAATCTCCCGGTAAAGGGCTCCATTCATTGTTCCTTCAATTATATGAAGTCTGCCAGTACCATGTGATGAAGAACAGCCCACACCATGATACTTCCACCTCCAAACTTCACTGTTGGTATAGTGTTTTTAAGGTGATGTGCAGTGCCATTTCTTCTCCAAACATGGTGTGTAGAATGACAGCAAATTTTGCTATCGTCTGTCCAGACTACACTCTCCCAGTATTTCATAGGCTTGTCCAAATGAGTTATAGCAAACTTTAAACGGGCTTTGACATGCCTTTTCTTTAGTAATGGAGTCTTGTGGATTGAGTGTGAGCAGTAGAGTGCATTGCCTATTGTTTTCTCTGTGACAATGGTACCTGCTAACTCCAAGTGTTTCTGGAGCTCTTAGTGGCCCTTGGCTCTTGGGCTACTCTTCTGACTATTCTTCTGACTCCCTGGTCAGAAATCTTACTAGGAAGTGATGTTGCTTCCACTTGCGGATAATGGCCCCAGTGGTGTTTACTGGAGGATTCAGCAATTTTGAAATACATCTGTATCTGATTCCATCAATATGTTTTGCAACAATAAGTTTGTGAAGTCTTGGTTGAGCGCTTTGCTTTTACCCATCATGAGATGTTTCTTGTGTGACACCTTGATAATGAAAGTTATGTTAATTTTTATAGACCATCAATTTACTAACCCAGCTGATATTAATTTGCACAGATAGGAGGTACTTTCTAACTACTTACAAAGTTCAGCTGGTTCCATGCCTTACCTTGCCTTGGAGAATTGCTTTTCTTAGCGTGTTCAGTACTTTTTTCCTGTGTCATTCCAGTTTATCACACATAACTTTATTTATGGACTTTAATGTTGTGAATTCTTTATATTTCCTGATTTCTTGAGTTAATACTGATGTCTGATGAAAATTTCATGTGAATAACCTCAGTGGAAATATATTTACTGAAAAAAAAACGTTGACACGTTCGATACATATTGCCCCCACTGTATGCTTTGTATGCTGCAAACATAGAAATGCATGTCATTTGTCATATCTGTCAAGGTTGGGGTGGTGTGCAATTACTTGTATAAAGCATCTCTCTCTCTCTCTCTCTCTCTCTCTCTCTCTCTCTCTCAGCTCCTAATCAAAGTAAATGGCCAGAGAGATGGTTTGGGCATCAGCATTGCAGGAGGCAAGGGCTCCTTGCCCTACATAAAGAATGATGAGGTGCTTTATCTACATTTACATTTATTCATTTAGCAGATGCTTTTATCCAAAGTGATTTACAAATGAGGAAATACAAGCAAAGCGATATATCAAGCGGAGAACAATACAATTAATGCTTCCCTGCAAGATTTTTAATTGAGTTCTAGAGAAATCTCTTTTTATCTCTCTTGTTGCTTGCCTCTCTTTCCAACATATTATCACAGCACTAGCTCGGCACACATTATACACTCAAACTTCACACAATAATACCATATGCAAATATTCAAAAGCCATGGATTTAGTGGAACAATTTCATGGCTGTGATATTGTTTGATAACAAAACAGACATTTGTCTATTAGCCTATCCCAGGAACACTGGCTATGAGGCGAGAATACACCTGGGATGAGAAGCCAGTCCAGTGCAGGGCACCAGGCACATACAGTAATGTGAAAAAATAAGTACATCCCCATGCAAACCTTTGATCCTCTTTGTGCCTCTTAATAAAGGTGATAGACTCTATCAAATGATACATAAAATAGACATTTTGTAGTCATTTTCACAATTTAAATTAACAGAAAAATCAGATCAGATCAGTCAAATGGAAAAGTAAGTACACCTCTACATTTATCACACCTTCAAATCCATACAATTAGAATCATATGTTCAAGATTTGGTGCCAGTGATTAGAAGCTGCTTAGGGAGTGCAGGTGGAACCTGTCTTATTTATACCCCTCTCACATCTAATGTCTGGTGTTCCCTTTGCTGTTGAGGTGTGTGGTGTCATCATGCCAAGATCTAAAGAGTTCTGTAAGGCCTTCAGAAAAAAGGTTGTGGATGCCTATGTGTCAGGCAAGGGATTTAAAAAGACTGTATGGAACAGATTTCAAACGTCTGCCAATTTGTCCAGGACTGGCTGTTCCAGCAAGTTCAGCCAGAGAGCAGACAATCTGATGCAAAAAGAAGTCTCCAAGAACCCCAAAATTCCATCACAGAATCTGCTATTAAGCCTTGCAATTGTTGGTGTCATAGTGCATGCTTCTACAATCAGAAACAGAGTGCACATATCTGACCTGCATGGGAGGCGTGCCAGGAAAAAGCCTTTGCAAGACTACAGTTTACCGGTGAGTATGTAGGCAAAGACCAGGCCTTTTGGAATAATGTTCTCTGGACAGATGAATCAAAGTTAGAGTCTGATAGAGAAATGTTATGGTTTGGGGTTGCTTCACTGCCTCAGGGACTGACAGCTTGTGTTCATTTATTCAGCTATGAATTCTGCATCATATCAAAGAGTGCCTGAAATTAATTTGAGGTCATCTGTTTGAAATTTGAAGTTGAACTGAAAGTGGACCTTTCAACAGGATAATGATCCTAAGCACACGAGCAAATCCACCAAGGAATGGCTCAAAAAGAAGAAATGGAGGGTTACAGAATGACTTAGTCAAAGCCTGGATTTGGATCCTATTGAAATGTTGTGGGGGGATTTGAAACGAGCAGTACATGCCAGAAAACCCTCAAACGTCTTCCAACTGAAAGAATTTAGCATGGACAAGTGGTCACAATTTCCAGCAAGCCTGGTGGACAATTATGCAAAATGCCTACAAGAAGTTATTTCTGCTAAAGGGGGCAATACTAGCTTCTGAGGCCAAGGGTGTACTTACTTTTTCCAAAAATGAATATCACATCTATTGATATTTCTGTTTAATAAATGATTGAAAAAGCTTTTTTTTCCTTGTGCTTTCGTTCAAGTATATCAACTTCATTAACATTGTTTCTAAGGTGATCAAATGTTTGCTTGTCCAAATATGCCAAAAAAGCCAACAATTTCCAATTATTATTATTCAATTATTTTTTCCACATGACTCTACATATTCAAAACTCATTCACACCTAGGGAGAAATTTACCATAGCCAGTTCACCTACAGGTACCCAGAGGAAACCCAAGTAAATGGACACAGGGAGAACATGCAAAACTTTCACACAGACAGTAAACTGGACTTGGGATCAAATTGAAGAGCTTGGTGCTCTGAGGTGACAACACTACCTATTCCTTTCCTTTCAAGAGTGTAGGAATTACAACCATTTTTTACCTTCCATATTCACAGGCTCAAAAGTAATTGGACAAACTAACAATCATAAATATTAGGATTACTTTTGTTACTTGGATGCGAATCCTTTGCAGTCAGTGACTGCCTGAAGTCTGGAAAGTATGGACATCATTAAATGCTGAGTTTCCTCGCTTGAGATACTTTTCCAGGCCTTTACTGCAGCTGCCTTCAGTTGCTGTGTGTTTGTGGGTCTTTCTGGTTGCAGTTTTGTCTTCAGTAATTGAAACGCATGCTCAATTGGTTTGCGGTCATCTGACATTTGAGAACATTTATTTCTTTGCTTTAAGAAGGTCTTGGGTTGCCTTCACGTTATGTTTTGGATCATTATCCATCTGTACTGTAAAATGCCGTCCTATCAGTTTTGCAGCATTTGACTGAATCTGAGCAGAAAGTATAGCTCTATATGGTTTAGAATTCCTCCACATGTTTCACAGTTGATGTAGTATGTTTTGGATCATGAGCCCTTCCTTTCCTTCTCCATAGTCTTCTCTTCCCATCATTCTGGTGCAAGTTAATCTTGCATCGGAACTGGTCAGGCTTTTTAAAAAAAAGAGTTTATTTATTTATTTTAGCAAAGTCTGATTTGACCTTTCTGTTTGTACCTACTTCCTCCAGAGTTTTCTTGACTAGCATAATGTTGTTAAGAGTTTTTTCTTCAACAAGGAAAGAATTCTGCATTCTTCGACTTTAGTTGTCTTCCGTGGTCTTCTAGGCCTTTTGTTGTTGCTGAGCTCACCAGTGCATTCCTTCTTTTTAAAAATGTACCAAATGGTTGATTTGGCCACTCCTAAAATTTCTGCTGTCTCTCTAATGGTCTGTTTTTATTTTTTTTTTCAGCCTAATGAAAGCCTCCTTCACTTGCATCAACACCTCCTTGGACGGCACATGTTCCCATGTTCCCATGTTCCCAAGTTCCCATGAACAGCTACCATATGCAAATTAAACACTCAGAATCAACTCCAGACCTTCTATCGCCTTAATTCGTCATGAAATAATGAGGAAACAGGCCATACCTGGCCATGGAACTGCTTAGCAGTCAATTGTACAATTACTTTTGAGCCTGTGAAAATAGAGGGGAAAATGGCTAATAAATGCTAAATGATTATTGAAATATTTTGGTTAAACCCCTTGAATTAAAGCTGAAAGTGTTTTTTATTGTGCCATATATAGGGTAACAAAGCACATCCTTTCTTTCATCTATTCGTCTATATAAATTAACACTTGCTGGCACACTATTTTCACACAATATTTAGCACTCCAGTATGTGATTTGGGACCATATACACTGCTTTCTGAGCAATAAGCAGAAATTATTTCAGTAGAGATTTCCACTTCTTAAAATATGAATGAGACAGCATGTAATGCTCAACATGGTGGCTTTATTACTTACTTACTTAATTATTAGCAACAACATTATATTTAACAACAAATTGCCTTAGTTTGCTTCTGACTGCTTTATTTCTGACTGACACAGGAAACAGGAGAACTTTTTAAAAAAGTATTTATGTGGAGAGTACATGTGTATAATCTGTAACTGTATATAATCTGTTACTGTATGTAAGCTGTTACTATACAAACAAGAACATATTAAGACGAGCTTTGCTATCTGAAGTGTGCTGTTAATGAAAAATAATCAACAATCAGATCCCAGAATTCTACAGCGCTGTGATTTAAACCTGATTGTAATATTAAAACGTGCAGTCTAACCTTGATTTGTCATCTCCATCCAAGGGGATCTTCATTTCCAGAGTGAGCAAAGGAGGGCCAGCCGAGAAGGCAGGGGTGCACATTGGAGACAGAGTACTAGAGGTGATGTTACTTTATAGAGAATGAAAAAATAACAGCGGCTTTATAGAAACATTTTTACCAGTTGCACTTGGGTTATATTCCACTACATGGAGATATTTCTCCACTGGCCATTGGAGGTCATCGTCACATAGGCGCTGATTTAGTAAATGCCTTGGAGACTTTATCAGAAACAACCAATCAGTTTATTTGAATAAGGTTCTATTGAGGGTTCACATAATTTATATGCATAAATTACACATAATGTACATCCAAGGTGTTTGGATGTCAGTCTGTGTCAGTCCCGTGTCACTCCATAATATCCTCCACAGAGCCTTCAGAGTTTTCTCCTAATTTCTCCTGCCGATTAGTTTCTCACTTCAGCCTCATGGCCGCAGGGTCACCTGCCAATCTGTGTCTAATTTCATCTTCATGCCCATAGGTCAATGGGCGGAATATGCAGGGGGTCAGCCACAATGCGGCGGTCAGCACCCTGCGGCAGGCAGGCAGCTGTATTAAGATGAAAGTCCTGCGGCAGAGTCTTGAACCCGCAGAGGATCGAGCAACCCAGGAGCCTGAAGATTCAAAAACAGGGCTTTTGATTGGTCACAAGGAGACTGAACTTGATTACAGCTCTATAGCCAACAGGACTGAGGCTGTGGTCTGCAATGGCAAGGGCTTGGTGTGTGCAAATCTATAAAACAAATGGATAAATACTTGACACCACTTGACAAAAGCTTCCTTTTTCTTTCTACTTTCCCCAAGGATCTTAATGTGAATGGACTTTAAATGCTACTATGTGTTAAAACTATTTTAATTTACTAAATCATCTAAAATAAAATTCTCCTCTTGTTTTGGCATTAGAGTGACCTGGCACAAGAGAAAACACCAGGAAAAGACTGGCACGACTTGTTTAAAAACAACAGTCTGCGGGTTGGGCAACACAACATGACGGTAAAGAAATATGTGCATTTGCAGCTTCATGCTATTTACTGCATGTATTTAATGAAATCCCTGCCAGAAGCCTGATATCTGCTACTCCTTTATCACATCTATGCACTAGAGCTTTCAGTTATATTAATAGCAATATCCATTCACCAATGCACAGTTGATGTGAAAGCAAAATGGCCATGACATAGAGTGTAATTCAGACAGTTTAATGTTTTTTCATGATCTCATAATTAGATCTCAAGGTTTTTACCCTATTCTTTACACCTCCACCCCCTCCCCCTACTTCCTCAGATACCTCGGATTATTCTGACTCATCCCTCTACCTCAGATGAAGATGTGGACGGGCTGGCACTAAGTGACCTTGATGAAATGAATAATCCTGATAACCACATCTATTCGGACCTAAATAGTGCCTTTTATCCACCATGAAAAATTTGAACACACTGATTACATGAGAGACCCAGTCACACCAATTTCTCTCTGTCCGTAAAGACTTAACCCTGTACAGAGGTGTAGCTCTTCTAACTGTGTTCATTTCGCTGTCATTGATATAATGAATGTAATTTATATGTAGGATAAAGTGTTATTATCTTTTCCTGGCAATAAGACACGGTTAATGTGGCACATACTCGGCAATTTGCGTTACCATCAGCATTACCCTCAGATCTTATTCACATTTAAAATACAGTGAATTGTCCTTCATATTTGGGTGTCAAAAGTTAATGAACTAAAATGGAAAGTAGGTGCTAATCATGGTCTAAAAAGCAGCACATGTTTTTCCTAAGTAGATTAAACTGCAGTGCCTGGAGTTATCAAGCTTGGCTGATCACTGCCCAATTATTCTACCAGCCTTTGAGTTATATTTAATGTCTGCAAGGCATGTGGATTGCATCTGCAAGAATGGAAATTATTTCAGGGTGTCTTGTTTGTGCTAAAGAGGGTCTTTGACGAAGATTTTAAAGTGGAAATTGAAGAAGCTGACCTCACATGGAAAGGGAGACAGTTCAAGAGACTTTGGACCTTCGCCTTTGGTTTTATACACACAGATATACAGTATACAAAGGCTGTCTGTAGCAATGTAAGGGCAAACATACTCTAGCCTCGGGTACACATATTTTGATATAATGGTTAGTTAGACTGGAGGCATCTATCAGCCCTAGTGTCCATCCATCCATCCATCCATCCATCCATCCATCCATCCATTTTCTGTACCTCTTATCCTACACAGGGTCATGGGGTGCCTGGAGCCTATCCCAGGAAACTTGGGGCACAAGGTGGGGGACAACCTGGAGGGGGTGCCAACACATTGCAGGGCACAATCACACACCCATTCACAATTTAGAGATGCCAATCGGCCTACAACCCATGTCTTTGGACTGGGGGAGGATACCAGAATACTTGGAATACCCCTGAAGCAGGAGAACATGCAAGCTCCATGCACACAGGGGGATGTAGGAATCGAACCCCCAACCTCAGAGGTGCAAGCCAAACCTACTAACACATTTTGACATATTAAATTAAATCTTAATTAACCACCCAAATGTAGTTTTAGGTACGGTTTGTGCTATGTGCTTTTTCATGTTGCATAGTCCAGACAGAGATCAGTTCATCTTCATAATATAATGCTGTATTACCATATTTTTTAAAACAGCCCCTTTATTAATCATTTTGTGTTTTTAATATACACCATGTTTATACCTATTTAAAATGTATTAAGGAAATAATAAATAAGTAATTTCATGCCGATAATAGTAACACCTTGTGAATTGTTTTCTTGACATAGAATCAAGCAACAGCCTAATAAATGATAAATGGGGAATTTTTAAAAAGGATGCTGCTATGGTTACTGCAAAAACATATGGTATCACCTTCCCAAATAAAAGATCATAAATACATATATTTGATAGAAATCATAAACAAATCGCTGAACCGTTGACAATAACTGATATAATTCCAATTTGATAACTTTACATCATATTTTCTTCCTCGGCATCAGTTGTTTTAGATATCGCTTTGTTCAGCTCAAATCATTAAATTTTCTTTCTAATACCAACTACCAGAAATTTCTCCTTGAATTGCTTAATGCTCTGTTTATTCTTCTAAAGCTGCATGTAACTTTAGAAATGTGGATATAACTGTGTATAGGCCTACTTTATATATTCAGGCATCGTTATATATTCAAAGGCATATATGAATAGATTATTCAATATATTTAAATTTTTATTATAAAAAATGTCAACTAAATATTCCTTCTGCTTATTTTCCCTAGCAGTTCTCTCCCATATGCCACCAAGGAGAGCACATCTCTATATTTTTAATACTGCTAATTTAAAGGAACCATGCTTATGTGCACATCAAAATAATAATTTTAATTAAGTTCTCTCTCTCTCTCTCTCTCTCTCTCTCTCTCTCTCTCTCTCTCTCTATATATATATATATATATATATATATATATATATATATATATATACACACACACACACACACACACAGTGGGGGAAATAAGTATTGGATGCATCAACATTTCTTTCTCTAAGTATATTTCCAATGAGGCTATTCACATGAAATTTTCACCAGACATCAGTGTTAACTCAAGAAATCTGGAAATATATTAAATATATTAAATTCACAACATTTGAACATGCTAAGAAAAAGCAGTTCTCCAAGGCAAGGTAAGGCAAGGAACCAGCTGAAATATATAATTATAATTATACTCCCTATCTGTGCAAATTAATATCAGCTGGGTTAGTAAACTGATGGTCTATAAAAAGGCTTTTCGTTACCAAGGTGTCACACAAGAAACATCTCGTGATGAGTAAAAGCAAAGAGTTCTCCCAAGACCTTCGCAACCTTGTTGCAAAACATATTGATGGAATCGGATACAGACGATTGTTAAGAAAGTCCCTTTCAATTTCCATGAAATTGCATTTGGTATCAGATTCATTACATTTAAGTTGTTATCATGTCAGCAAGTATGTGACGGCTTACCAGTTATTTTGCTTGTTATAATTAACATGCAATGCACAACCACACAACAGGAACAGTGTTCCAAAATAGTGTTCCACTTTAATATGGTGTGCTTTTAAATGACAGCTGGGTGCACTTTTGTCACTTTTGTCTGATTTGCATCTAAAGGAGTCCATTGAACTCTAAGATCTGTGTGTGGCATCCTTTGTTCAAAGATTTTTTGCTGATGGGCAATGATACTGCAAACTGACAGCAGGATGGATCTTGGATCTCTTGAGAAACACATGAAATATGCATGTGTTGTTCTTCTGAAATGCAGTATGCATCAAATTACATTAGTGTCTGTGCCTGTATAAGCAGCTCACCGTGAACATATAATATGCTATAGATTTAGATTCATTTGTACTTGGATAAGATATAACAGTGGTAACATATCAGGCAAACCATGAAATGAAATCACTAAGAAATCAATTCCCAAATTACTGGATGTTCAAAGACTATGAAAAACTAATACAAATTGAATTGGTGGGACTTGAAGTCTATTATTGCATTTTAACATGGGTCTCGGATTATGAAAAGGGATAGCTTCATTACAATACATAGCCCATAAACTGTCTGAAATGTTGGTGCTTGTCAGCTGGATATTTGCCAAAGTGAAAAGTGGTGGAGTAAAGCTGGTTCAAAGTTTCCTGTCTGTTTCATCTTTCACACTATATCAGAGTCTTTGAGACTGTTGCACGGGCTTGTCAGTAATGCTTAGCTATGCCTGTGGCATTTCTGTGCTGCCGCTATTTAAATTGTTTTCATCAGAAAGGAAATTTAGAACAGCACCAAGAAGTGGGCAATTTTCTTTCCATATTAGTCATCTATTAGCAATGTCAAATTTGCTGGTGAACTGATATCAGTATTTGCCAATGGGAAAAAGGTGAAAAGAAACAGATTAAAGGAGAGTTGTAATTTGCAGATGGACTTCATAGCAGATACTGGAATGTTACAGAATGAAGGGGAGCTGCAATGTTCCATCAGATGTGATATAATTAGAAAAATCCTCCAACATGATCCAGATCCGCTTGGAGCCTATCCGAGGGAGCATGGGGCACAAGGCAGGGGACACCCTGGACCGGGTACCAGTCCCTCAAGTACCAATTCAATTCAGTCTTATTTGTATAGCGCTGTTAACGATGTACATTGTCACAAAGCAGTTTTACAGAAATATATCAATTGCTGGATATAAATGTATGAATTTATCCCTAATGAGCAAGCCAGAGGTTATGATGGCAAGAAAAACTCCCTGAGATGATACGAGGAAGAATCCTTGAGAAGAACCAGCAACAGTGAGGGAATCAGGATGGATCCAACCCCATTTGCTTTGATTGGTCAGTTATAGTCAATCAAGACACTGTAGATATATAACTATAAGGACAAGGTAGGTGTGTACCTAATAAATGATGTGAAATCATGTGAAAGTCTATGCTTTTTGCCTGACATTCATGATTTGATTGTTTCACCACTCTTGTTTTAATAAAAAAGCAAATATACTGACCTTCAAAGCTATGATTTGTTTGCTTGGCTCCACTACGTTCTTCCTTTTTGTCCCATGAGAGCATGAGGGGGAAAAAAATAAAACTCCAAAATGGCAGATAAAAGCATTGATAAGAGTTAGATAATATATTTTGATAGTATTAGCATAGAACTGATTAATTGGTTATGTATTCTGCATTGATTCTACATGTTTATGACCCCTACTACAGTATGTGCTATGCTAAATGCAAATTAATTGCTACCTGATTGTTCTTCCATATTCATTTATCTAATCAATTAATTTGTTATGTAAATTAATGAAACTGACACGCGAATGGATGAGGAAGATATCTGGAGAACAGGAAATGATAACCTCACAGACTGTGCACCTTTATACAGAACCTAGTAAATTATTTGTATATTGAGTTTCACTACAAATCTTCATTGCACCACAGACACTGTATCCATCTTCACCTGTCGCTACTAAACCATGAACAGTAGATATGTATGTAACTGTGGTTTTATGATCACCCTATAACCATCAGGGGGGTGAGAATCACCAGGATGCCTTCTTGTTCATGTGTGCACACACAGTGAGACCTTCCACAAAGTTACAAGGTGAACCTATGATGTAGTATTTCTTACAAAACAACCATCTGTCCCTGAAACCTTGACAAGTTCCTGTTGGGTTGGTGGCACCCTGGTGGATCTCTGATTCTCTATATGGGCGCCCCACAGGGCAGCATAGTGGGTCTGATTACAAATAACGATGAGAAATCCTACAGGGAGGAGGTGAAAATCCTGGCAGAGTGATGCCAGAACAACAAACTCTCTCTCAATGACAGCAAAACTAAGGAGCTGATCATTGACTACACAAAACAGGGAGCAGCGCACACATCTGTCTACATTGACAGAGCCACTGTGGAGAGGGTCACCAGCTTTAAATTCCTTGGTGTTACCCTCACCTTTACTCTCAAGTAAGCACACAGAGCACACAACAGCTGCAATTAAAAAGTCCCACAAGCTCCTACACTTTCTGAGGTGTTTGAGGAAAGCCTGGCTGTTCACGCCAATCTCTACAATTTCTACAGAAGTGCTGTAGAATCCATTCTCATTAGGGGCATCACTTCACATCCTGGTACAGCAGCTGCTCAGCACAGGGTGGTGAAGACAGCACAAAAAAAATCACAGGCACCCAGTTCTCAATCATACAGGACATTTACTCCACACACTGTGTCAGAAAGGTGGGTTGCATCATGAAAAACTAAAACCATCCTGAACATTCACTTTTCTCCTTTCTGCGCTCAGTTAAAAGACGTAGATCTATCCAATCCGCCTCAAGACTCGGGGACAGCTTCTACACCAATGCCATGAGACTTTTCAACTCTCTCCCATATAAATATCTGACACTTCACTGACAATGCCAGGAAATTATTGCTGCTGCAATATTATAATTTTTATTTTTGTACACATTTGGATTTTTTTCATACTTGTGGATTCTCACATGTTATATTTACATAATTTTGCACTAATGTATGTCATCTGTCTTTATATGTTTATTGCTATTGTATGCTTACTGTCTGTATATTTTATTCTCTGGTCTCGAGGACGGAGAGGCATCCAGGTAAGAATTTCAGTGTGCTCAGAACACTATACTTGCATATATGACAATAAAGCTAGTTGCTTAATCGTTAATCTTGAATATCCATAACTAGCTATAAATAATCTATTTAAATTCATTCCAGTTTGGTTTATATAACGCTTTTAGCAATGTCGCAAAGCAGATTTACAGAAATCCAGATATAAAATTTGAATGGAAATGCTACATTTAGCCATATTTCACACCTGCTCACTGCCAGCGATGGGGAGAATAACCTGGATAACCTATGCCACAATGTCATAGCCACTGACTCACCTTAGGACTCATTGGAAATGTGTTTGGAGATGATTGCCATTGCAAGGGACGATGATAACCTTGTAAAATCTGGAAAAGGTGCACGGTGGGATCCAGACTTCCTGGTGTAGCGCACCTTAAAATACTTCCCATGAGGAGGAGACACTCTTTGAAGAGTGGCAGGTCACTGCAGGGGTGGGGTATCTGGTTGAATAGGCACACCTGTTCACTATTACATAGTAGTAATACTAGAAGTAGAAGAAGCCTTTATTTGTCACATATACATTGCAGCACTGTGAAATTCTTTTTTTCACATATTCCAGCTTATTAGGATGTTAAGGTCAGAGCACAGGGTCAGCCATGATACAATACCACTGGAGCAAAGAGGGTTAAGGGCCTTGCCCAAAGTCAAAACAGTGGCGGCTTGGTGGAGCTGAGAGCTCATTCCTGCATTTGATAGTGCCGCAATGTGTTGACTTTGTATTTTCAACCCAGTCTGTTTGTAGATCATATTTTTCCTGCCTAATGTTTCAGATCACTGATTTTGGTTTGTCTTTTGCATAAATTACATTTGTGTAAAAACCAGTGCTCCTCATACTCCTTGCTAGGTTGCAGATAATTAAAAAAAAAAATCACATAATTACATTTCACGCTGCTTAAGGGACTTTCTGACTTCGTTACTATTTAATTTCAATTTTACACTTTGGGGTTTGCATTTCTTGTAACAATTTGGAGAAACAAATGATGGGGTCTCAGTTGTGGTTTGGGTGTATTCGTAGCAACTATGGGATGCAGGTTCAAAAAACATAAAATTATTAAGCAATGTAAAACAGAAGTGATTGAGTCAAATCCAACCAGAAGTAACGATAACAAGTCAAAACCAAAAACAGTCAAACAGAGAAACAGTTCAGTAATGCCACAGAAGGGAATCTGTAATGAGACTTCACAAAGGAATGGCATAGAACTTAGGGTTAATATAATCAAAGACTAAATGATAATCAGGGCTGCTAAAGGAACTCAAAAAATAAAAACACAAACAAACAAACAAACAAACAAAAAACCGAAAGAAAAAACATCAAAAGTGACAAATAAGAATTCACAAACTTGCACTTCTGAATTTAGACTTTTAAGCATCTAATAATAATGACAAGAGCTTTAAAAGTATTCTTAAATGTTTGAGTATATAGGAGTGCTTCAGAGATGTCTCAAACAATCAAATTACTGTCTGTCCGTAGGCCACAAAGGGAGGATCAGACGAAGCTGCTTAGAAAGGCAAACTATAAGGATAGTTGTCATGTCTTGGGAAGTGGCAAGATGTGACCAGGGGTGTTGGGAAACAGGAAGCAGGAGCAATGTGTGGCAGGGAGAATTCTGTGGACCTGACTTAAAACAAATGTCTGTCAGCATGATCCCTGATGCTGAGGCCAAAGAGCTCCAAGACTGGTTTCTAAGGAGTCTACTTCCACAACAAAAGGAAGTGAGGGGTCAGGATGTTCCAGTGTTGGTGCTCGAGTGTATTTAATGTGTGCAAGTACCTTTCCTGAAGCTATCTAAGTGAAGATGCTATGGGATGCTGCAATGAAATGCGAAAACTTTGCAGAAACGCAGAAACCATTGGAGATCTTTTACATAGCCAGTAACTTGTTATTCAGTGACTGCATGCATTACAGAGAACTACCTCAGTCATACTGATCATCTACACTAGAAATGCAATTACCCCTATTCAAACCAACGGTTCACCAATACGCTCGCAAGAACTATTCTGACAAGTTGGATATGTTCTGCAAAATTGGATTCCACTAATTGCATTTCAGATTGCCTAACATGCACTGCAACAAAAAAAACAAATCATTACTTAGCAAGGGATAATATTTTGAATATGGGCAAACCTATCAAATATTTCTCATCATGAATTCAGACAAAAGATTATTCAGCTTTTACTCATTTCAAGCTGTCAATTGTCTAATTTAGTTTGGCAGACAATTTTGCTTCTTTCGAGAAATAAATGCATAAGATAAGCCATCAAAATGATAGCTTCAAAATAGTAACTTATCAAGACTGGGGGAAAAAAATCAAGCAACGTTTTTTTGTAATGTTCAAACATGAATTAAGAAAGCAAATCCAAAGAGCAGTAACTAAATCGGAGTCAGAAATGAAAATTAACTGGCAAACAGTGAACGCTATGATATCAGAGAAAGGAATCTGGAGCAAAACAACGAATTAGGCATTAGAATACTCACAGATGTCGAACATGAGTGACATAATGATAGACACAACCTAGCTGTTCAATAACATGCATATTCTTCCTTGAAGCGGAATGTAGCTTTAGTGCCTCAGGTTATAATTTGCACTCTTGAAACATCTTATACAGCCCTCTGTATTCTAATGTTGCATATATTCCTTATTGTGACAGGAACAGCACAGTGAGTGAGATAACTGCTTTTTACCATGAGTTTGAGCTTGAGTACGACATTTCCTTGTCCTAAATTTCCTAGTCATATAAAGTAAAAATATATTCATTGGTTGAATAACGCATTGACATTAATAGCAGTCGTTTTAGCTTATTAGAATTAGACTTTAAAAGCACAACCAAAACATACAGTAGTGCTATAGTAGTGCTCTAATACAGATATTTTAAATACTGTTGGGCAGTGTTTGTTCATTCAGCAGGTGGGACGAAAATGTGTTTTAAAAGCTTGTGGGACTGTATAAAGAAAGGAAATAGCTTCATCTTCAGTGCAAGAGTTGCTTCAGTGGCTTTTTGATGCCTTAGAAACATGGACCTTGTTAATTTAACATCCAACTGTGCAGTGAATCTCAGTTAAATAGCAATTATATTTGTGGGTTATTAGTTGGTTCATTCTACATAACCTAACTAGGTAACTTGATATTCACCTTCAAATAGGATTCACTTTAAATCTTCAAAAGATATATTGAAACTGGTACTGACAGTACTAACATGCTACCTTTTTTCTTTCTTTCTTTGACTCTCCCAGATTCGCAACATCCATAAAATCTCCTCTTTGTTGTCAATTAAGACAACGGTAATTTTCTTTAACCCCCCCCCCCCCCCCCCCCCTTTTTAAATGGGGTAATAGCAATCAATAGCATCTTGGAGAAATTAATGTTCAAGCAATGTCTCATCATTAAAAAAAAAATAAAAAATCAATAGTATTTACAGAGATATTTTAAAAGCCTGAAATCAAAGAGTTTCATGAAGTCTGTGTATCCATATTCTTGACTTGTTTATAGCATGCCAGTTCATAACATGGATAATTCCCTTTGATAGGATGGGTTTCAGGTTCATTTTGCCTTATTTATTGGCTGTTTTTCCCCAGCTCAGTTTTTTTGGCTGTCTCTAACTGTCCAAGACTATTGAATGTACTTAGTCCTTCATATTCCCTGTCATTATGACTTTAAAATAAATAATAATATTGTGAACTAGGGGTTTCATTTATCCGATAAACAAATGCCACTTATTTATTAGGCCATTCTTTGTGAAGGTGTTTGATTATGGACCCTAGAGTGGCAGGCCAGAGTTTGGAATAGTTTGGTTATTTCCAAAATATGTTTTAACAAAAATACATATCCTGATTTTGAACAAATAAGTTGACTCTGATATTACAAAAGATCATGGTGTCATTGAAACCATTATCTTTATTATAAAGACTATTCTTTTAACACACTGTATTATATATGCCATGTGGCACATTAGGGTGTTGTCAATGACTGATTTATAATTGTCAGGTCGAATTTCCCCTCTCTACCACTCTCCATACTACTTCTTGTTAAGCAGGATTAGTTCTATAATCTGCCAATCATACAGCCATAGCAGACTTCACTCTATCTACTCTTAAACCTAATCATCACATTGTCCTAACATCCAAAATCTCAAAATGAGAACATAAGTAACAGCCAGTGAAAGCGCTTAAGGACCATCATTACTATCGTTTCCAGATCTTTCAGCTTTATCATTTTTTTTGTGGGGAGTAGACTGTTTTGGAAAGTGGCAGGAGGCTGAGAGACATCACAATTTAAAAAATGTATCTTTTTCTCAGTCAGGGTTGAGGTGGTTCTTGAGCTGGATCATTTATTCATCTTCAGCAACACATTCAGAGAAGCCTGTGTGGCTCTGGGGGTTTATGGCAGATTCAAGTATGCTGTGTTTTAATGGGACAAAGGATTAATGCTCACTGGACAACATCCTTTTAACACATCATTTTGAGGAGAAACTGAACATGAATAAGTCAGGAGCAAAAAAAGGTACAGTAAAATTAATTGGCTGTGTTGATTATTAGTCTTAAATTATGTCCATAACAGGCAGTTGCGCTTCCCCTTTTTAAATAACCACCAGCTGCCACTGAGGTGGGTATACCCCCTGTGTCACAGTCACATGGCTCAATACACACAAACACTGACTAGGGGCAATCCATAGAGGAAGCAATCATCAGAGCTACCATCAGAGTTTGGGGAGCTGTCTACCTACAATTAATGACATACAGTGCTGTGAAATATATTTGATTTCTTCTGTTTTTGTGTATATCTCGTACTAAATAGTTTTAGATCTTCAAATGAAATACAACATGAGAGAAAGGCAACCTGTGTAAACACACAATACGGTTTTTATTTATTACTTTTTACAGTTGCGTTTGAGTTTCAACTTACGGACTGAAGACTGGCCATTCTCCTTTAGGATTTTCTGGTAGAGAGCAGAATTCATGTTTCCCTCAATTACTGCAAGTTGTCCAGGCCCTGAAGCAGCAAAGCATCCCCACATCATCACACTTCCACCACCAGGCTTGATCGTAGTTATGATGTTCTTTTTGTGGAATTCTGTTTTTGGTTTATACCAGATGTAACGGGACCCCCCGTTTTTTCCATCTTTGGGTGGAACTGAGGGATGATGATGGATCAGTGGCGAAATGTCTTCTTGACTGAATAACAAGTTCAATCAACAAGATTGTCTACTGAGAGAAATGTATTACCTTGTTCTTTGCTGGGTAGTTTATGCATTTTGTCATTTTCATTTTTTGTTAAAACTTTTTTCATGCTGATTAAGTGATAATTATCCATTCATTTATTTTTAAGTGTGCAATATGTTTTAAGTATTTAATTATTTTTAATTGTATTTTGCATACATGCATAATATAGCATTTTGATTTATATTTTGATTCGTAGAATTTAAGTGTACCCTGAGATAATGCAAAATAAACTGATTTATGAATGAAACAAGATATAAAGTTAAAAATGTCGTATTTGTTTTTCATATTTAAGATTAATTGGATTATTTAACACATGCAGCAAACTAATTGCAATCTTTGCAAAGGTTCTTTAAAATGCAGTTTAATTCAAACCCCCTATCTTGGTTATAAATAAATAGGCTGAACAGAACAACCAATATATACTGGCCCAGCACTCAGCTACAGAAATTATTCCAGTTGGACTACATTTAACACAGCATTTAATGTAACCTGATGCTGCCACCGCCATGCTTCACAGTTGGAATGGTGTTCTGTGGATTAAAAGCCTCAGACGTTTTCCTCCATACATAGCGCTGATCATTATGGCCAAGCAGTTGAATCTTTTCATCTGACCTGAGAACACACTTCCAAGAGGCTGGTGAACACCTGCAACCATCAGTCTGGGTTTTTATGCCTGTCCTGGAATAGGGGCTTCTTCCTTGTTTGATAGCCTTTCAAGCCATGATGATGTGGGACTTTCTTAATGGTGAATGTACACACTTTGATATCTAATGCCTCCAACTCCTTCCTCAGTTCCTTTGTTAGTGTCTTGGGGTTCAGTTGACCCTTGTGATTTTTTGGCTATTACCTGGCTGCACTGCATGCATGCTGATTTATTCTAAAATGGGGGTGAAGTGAAGGCACAATTAGGAGTGTTTACAAAATGACTGACAGGAAGCCCATCCAAAAAGAAACAAGCCTTCCAAACCAAAACTCAGTTTTCCGAAAGGGTTCTCTTAGTCAAGTGATACGTGTTCTGAGACCATTGCTTGAACCAATATTTTTGTATCATTTCTACATATCTTTCCATATTGTTTGTGCTAGTAAGAAAAAAAAGGACTATCGCACCTTTAAAAATCTTTCTTACTTTTGAAAAAAGTTCTTTGCTTGTGGTAGTACAAACACAGAGGCAGGAGGTAAGATTAGACACAGTAGGATGGCGTCATTCAGTGAGGGTTTGAATGGATGCTATTGCAGTTAAGATCTTTAGTGAAAAGCATATAATCCAGGGGGAGAGGCAAAAACAACAACAAACACAGGCTTAGGTCAGGTGATTAGGGCAACAGGCTAGAGCAGGTAAGGCAGAAATTAAGGTCAAGGATAAAACAGAATCATAACCAGAATAACAACACTATAGCAACACTTGGTAAACAACAGAGACAATCACAACTGAGCTTGCTACTTCACAAAAACATAGCGCCTGAACAGTCTCTTATATACTGTGATGTGATCCTGTGTGTAATTGGGAACAGGTGTGTGAGATTAGTCCTCAGGAGAGGGTGCCATCTGTGTGTACTTTTGAGAGTTGTAGTCATTGGCCACGTTTGTAGTTTGCGGTGCACTCTGGGAAACTGAGTTGGTAGTTTGCTGTGACATGACAGATGGAGAGGCTAGAGAGGGAGAGAGGGAGAGAGAGAGAGAGAGAGAGAGAGAGAGAGAGAGACTAACATTATGCTTTACATTAAGGTTCCCTTAATTAAGATTATTTACTGCATTGTACTGCAACATTAACAAACTGAGAACTTCAGAATTAAAAACCATAAGTAATGTTAGCAAAGCAGCCAAACTGCCACGCGTATTAATCGATGTTTGTTTACATGCTAAATAAATACACTAAAATGGTTATTTAATCCAGGACTGAAAAATAAATCAACATAAATGAGCAAAAATTACATTACAGCATGTAATTTTTATTCATTGAGAGGTCTAGGTCTGATTTATCATGCCTCTCTCATGACATTCCCCAGGGCTCAATTCCTGCCCTGCTTTTAATTATTTTATCCATGCTCCCCTTTGGCAATATCGTCAGGTGGCATGGTCTGTGGTCTAATTGTTATGCTGATAATATGCAGAATTCTATACACACTGACCCTTCAATCAGACTGCCTTCTCTTGCATTAATTAACTATCTGACTGACCTGAAGACCTGCATGTGAGCAAACTGTCAGAGGTTTTAACAGTAACAAAAGTGATTCCCTCCCCAGCCACCCTAAAGAAAATAAAGCTCTCATTGATGATCTCCAGCTTTATTACATTCACATCAGATAAGATTAGAAGTGTAGAGTCCTCAGATTAGAACCAAGATGTCCTATTCCAAGCATTTGTCACATTAAATTATATCATATTATATTACTGCAAGACTGTTCTTTGCGAACTGCTGGACCAAGGAAAGTACCAAGTTGCAGTCTTTTCAGAAGTCATCACCTCTACACTTCAAATGTTACACTGGTTCCATGTTGGATTCCTTATACAGTAAAAATACTTCTGGTCTTCAAGTTTCTCTTGCATGGACTAGTGGCAGCTTACTTATAGCCTACTTCTTCCAATGCCTACATGCAGGTACTCTCAGATCTTCAGACACTCATCTTGTCTCTGTCCCTTCCTCTTGACTCCACACCCTATCAAATAGGACTTTTAGTAGGGCTTACCCCTCTCTTGCTCTTCAACTCCGCGCTTACACTTCCCTACTTACCCCATTGACTCCATATGCATTTGTCATATTGTGCCCTCTACATTTTAGTTTGCTGTCTGTTGAACCTTTTTTCTTTTTATACTCTTTTCTTTTAGTTTGATTATTTATTGTTAGTTACAGTTAAATTTTTATGTAGCGCTTTACATAGTACTGGGGGGGGGATCACCTCGACCACAACTAGTGTGTAGCATCCACCTGGATTATGCGACGGCAGCCATAGTGCTCCAGAACTCCCGCCACACACCAGCTATTAGTGGAGAGGAAAGAGTTATGTAGCCAATTCAGAGATGGGGATTATTAGGGGGCCATGATAGAGAAGGGACAGTGGGGGGATTTCACCAGGACACTGGAGATATACCTGTACTCTTTAAAAGAAATGCATTTGAGGATTTTTAATGACCACAGAGAGTCAGAACCTCAGTTTAATGTCTCATCCAGTGCTATTTTCACAGTATAGTGTCCTCATCACTATACTGGGGCATTAGGCCCCACACAGAACATAGAGTGAGCACCCCCTGCTGGCCTCACTAACACCACTTCCAACAGCAACCTTAATTTTCCTTAGGAGATCTTCCATCCAGGTACTGGCCAGGCTCAACCCTGCTTAGCTTTAGTTGGAAACCAGGTGAGAACTACAGGTTGATATGGCTCAGGACTGAGACTGGATATACTGAACAAGCCCCACAAACATGTGTACACAAAAGTGACTATGGCCTTTTACATTCAGCTTCAGAGGTACTTCTATTTCATCACTGTTTACTCATCATCCATTCTCATTGAAGCCTGAGCCCCCTAAGGGTTAAACTATGGAATTGCTCTTGGTATATATGACTGTCACAGAGGGACTTTCTGCCTTGATTCAATTCTTTTTTTGAACTTCAAACAAATAACATAAAGGAGAGTATGATGAACTTTAAAGTCAGGCAAGGAGAAAGAAGGCGGAGGCAGGCTTGAGACAACTCAACTCTTTATTTTGCTCCTTTTTTCTCCCCCCTTTAACACACACATACACACACTCAAGTCATGCTGGTGTCTCTCTCCCTCTTGTCCTCGCCTGGTCTCACTGCAACAGAGGAACATTCATTAAGAGAATTCCCCACAGGTGTGCATTCCTTACCTCTCGCATTCTCCGGCTCCACCCCCCAACGCTTGTCCACGCCCCCCACCTCCACAGAGGGCTTGCTGGAACTTTCCAATTCATTATCACTCATAGACCTGAGGTGCTACTGGGAAGACATTACAAATCAGCCTTCAAACTGTTCCTGCAGAAAGTGCATTTTTCCAAACCCTATTTTGCTACACTGGAATAATAATCAGGACGATTATTGTCATGGGCATTTTAGAGTTTACTTCATGTTGATGAATGATGATGAATAAGGAGTAATGATGATTATGTCATGATAATGAATGGGGAATAATACATTACTATAATAAATATAGTACAAAAATGATTAAAATAAATTATTATAATAACTACAGAAATAATTTAACAGATGAAACATAGCTGGCCAAAGATTACTTTGAAGAAACACATTTTTGTGTGTGTTATGTAATTTATAACTTTCGGTTTAAGACCTAGATTGTGTTCACAGCAATGTGATATTAGTGTTTTTAAAGTTTAGATGATTGCAATTGGAGTGTGTTTCATTAATAATTTTGTAAAGTGTGTACAATGTGTTAAGATTTCCCTGTTGGATAATCTGAATCTGTATGTATATGAGCAGATGAATGTGCAACAATTGACTAAAAACAGCTTACTAGGGATTTCTCTGTGTGGACTGGTGGAAGCTAGGATAAAAAAAAAAAATCTACGGAAGAAAAATGACAGCTTGATTTACGTGAAGAGGGAAACCATGGGATTTATTACTGGGAAGAGCAATTTATGTTTGATAATGGAAGAAGAGGTGAGTGGAGTGGAAATAGACATCCCAGATGTGGTGGACTTGATGGGTATATCTAATACTGAACAATGCATTCTATATATGAGTAAAGCAATCTTATCTAACTCTATGCGTTTGTATTGTATTGTTTGTACACTCTACCTGGATTTGTTTTTCTGCACATTTTTGGTAACCCTCTTCAGCCAGGAGATGTGCGATGTCCCTGCTGGTTATTTTCATCGTCCCTGATATTAGTCATTTACAGTAAAAAAGTACTATGCTATTTGTGGTTTCTCTAAGCTCCAGATATTAACAAAATGGCTCATGCATACAATGGATACACAACATTGCTTTTTTGACACAGTTGGCGAGAAGGTAATAAGGTTAATTAAAATGCAAACACATGGTTCCTGCATTTACAGTGGAAAAAAAATGTCAGTTTAGATGTGAGGAATACATTGTGTGATTCCAGTCACCAACAAGGAATGAAGAAATGAAGATACAGAACTACTGAATCAGAGAAGTAACAAAGAATTAGTGTGTGGAAACTAACACACACACACAATGCTTCTCAAATATGCATTTTTCCAAGTGCATTGTTAATGTACATATTAATATCTAATGTACACATACATACTGTACAATTACACTCAGCGTACATTTTATTAGGAACACCTGTATTCATGCAGTTATCTAATCAGCCAATCATGTGGCATCAGGACAATGCAAGAAAAAGGATTTAATTATCTTTTAATGCACACATCAAACATCAGAATGGGGAAAAAGTGTGATCATTGTCAAATTAACAGTGGTATGGTTGTTGGTGATGGGCCAGATGGGCTTCTTTCAGAAACTGCTGAAATCCTGGGATTCTCACGCACAACATTATATATATATATATATATATATATATATATATATATATATATATATATATATATATATATATATATATATATATATATTACACACACACACACACACACACACACAAACTTAAAATGTGGTGTAAATCTTTCCAGACACTGACAGATTTGGATGAGATTAAAATCCCCAGAGAAATGCAAGTAATAAGGACCTCACCTGATTCAATCTTAATAGAGTTTTTGATGAATTGTAAATGGGATTATGATGTATTTTCCTGATGTTCCTGCCAATTCCTAACTCAAACAAAAGAATTCAGCTGAAAGAAATAATTAGGAGCCGAAAGAAATAATTAGGCTGTTCATGCTAATTAAAAGCAATTCAATTTAGTAGTCTGTGCCATAATGCAATTTATAATGTCAACTTAATGACTATTGCAAAGTTTCTAGTTTTCTAAACAAACAATCTTAAATTGCATTCACTTTGTCATTGTGTAAAATTTTACTATATATGATATGATATGATATAATATATTATATGACAACAGCCATCTTGATGAAGGAAAATGTTTAGACAACAGCTCTTGCATATCAAAATGGCTGTGTTTACACATATTTCGTCAACAATTTCCTTATTCGTCTTTAATAATTACAAGTAATATACTAGCCTCAAATAGTACAAATAGGTACCCAAGTGTGATCTTGGGTAACAATTCAGTTTTGTACCTGATTTTGACCTTTAAAAGATTTGACATATCTTTTACTATGAGTACTATGATGTAGGGACAGACGACTGCCATTGTTAATATGTAAGTAAACATGGAATTTTGTTTAGAATTGAGTAACTACAAATAACAACCTTTTTCAAACTGAATGTAAAGTATTTCTATCTAGTTCTCCTATATGATGAAAATGAGCCATGAACTGACATTAGAAAGACCTCATGTATAACACACTGTATTGTGACCTGCATACTAATGCTGTTTTAAACATTCTCCTGTTAATATGCCCTTGCCATTTCATTCAGTCATCCATCTTCAACGAACACAACTGGGTCACAGCTGAATGGGATGCCAGTCCATTGCAGAGTGGTGAAACTACATGTGGACATGGAGAAAAGAGAGCACAGGACTGAACCAAGACACCTGGAGCTGTGAGGCAGCAATGCTATTGTCTGTGCCATTATGACACCCCTAGCCATTTCCTCCTTGGAAATCAGTTCAATTCAATTTTATTTGTATAGGGCACTTAAGAATTGAAGCAGCTTTACAGAAATATATACATTTATGATATAAATTTTAAATGTATAGATGTATAAATTTGTCTCCAATGAGCAAACCAGAGGCGACGGTGACAAGGAAAAACTCCCTGAGACAATATGAAGAGGAAACTTTCAGAGGAACTAGACTCAAAAGGGAAATTATTCTCGTCTGGGTGACACCAAATAGTGCAATTATAAATAATTCACTTTTATAAGTATCACTTGTACTACATGGTCAAAAAGTGCAATTGTGGAACCAGGACATTCATTATAGTTTTCACATGGGGTTTGTTTTTGCCATTGTAGAAAAACTGTTCATATCAATTGCAGTCCACAGCCATCTTCATGGTTTTTAAGCGCTACCATCCTCAGTAATCTCACTGATCCTTAGGCTGTCCATGTGGGGCCATCCTCAGCAAAAGTGAATGATTTCCAAGTGATGAGAACTCCAACCAGAAGTAAGGCACCATGATGGATCAGGCAGGTCTGGAGAGCAGAAGGGGTCAGAATTACTGGTAACAGGATCACTGGAGTAGCATGTGTAGAGAAATAGGGGGGAGGGAGAACCACTATTACCTTCTAAATGCCTGTTACAATAATTGATCTCTGATATGCCCAGATGTCATTAAGAGCGGACAAAATGTCAGACAAAGCTGTATATAAGGGAAAACAAGAACAGTAAATTATTTTAGATTTTTTAAAAATGTTATTAATTTGCTATATATAAAGTAATGGAAACCCATAATAACAACTAACTAATAAGGACTAGGTCCACTATTTGTCTCCAAAACAACTTAAATCCTTCTTGAAATGCTGTCATGGTTACACTGATCAGTCATAATATTAAAAACACCCCACAAGACCTGCCATTTTGGAGATGCTCTGACCCGTCTAGCCATCGTAGTTAGGCCCTTATCAGATCCTAGATCCTTACGCTTACCCATTTTTCCTCCTTCCAACACATAAGAACTGCCTGGTCACTTGCTGCCTTATATATCCCACCCCTTGACCGGTGCCATTGTAATGAGATAATAAAAGTTCTTCACTTCATCTCTCAGTGGTTGTAATGTTATGGCTGATCTGTGTGTAATGGGATGTTGGATCATTATTCAAGAATCTTCTAGACCCCCCCCCCCCCCCCCCCCCCCCCCCCCGCCTGCCACACTGTACCTAACTTCAGACACTGTGCCTCCTTTGGCTTGCTCCAAACATAAATCCATCCAGATGTAAGATATCTGGTGAAAGTTGGACCATGGGTTTCTAAATGGCAGCTCTATCATGAATTCCAGCTTTGCAAAGCTCACAACATACAGCTATAGGTGTAATATAGGTACATTTTTAACACAGTGCTTATTTTAGTGGCTGGACATTTGGGGCATTTATTAACCCTAATGAACAGTCCAGAGGTGACAGCAGCAAGGGAAAAACCTCACTAAAATGACATGAGCAAGAAAACTTTAGAGGAACTAGCCTCAAAAGGAAACCCAACCTTTTCAGGGTGACATCACATATTGGGATTTTAAATCAACACAGTATACAGACGTAGAAGAGGAAAGGCAAAGAGTACAAGTGTGTTGAAAGAAAGTTCAGTATGAGTATGTTGTGAATACTTGCACAGCAGGACAGTCGTTTTATAATATAAGAGTATTTTTGATTACAGCAGCAAAGCCCCAAGCAGAAGCATCAGGATGAATCATTCAGGTTAAGCTGGGTCGACAGGTTTAGCTATGACAAAATAATTAAAAGGGAGAGCCAGAAGGCAATACAGGCAGGAGGGAACCTTAGGACGTAAAGCGTCCTACCACTCCACCATCAACAAACCTTAGTGATAATGCATGTAAGGGGAACAGCATCAGAACATCCTAGTTATCATATCACTCTATACCCATGAACTCAGAGATCTATACCTTTACATAAGATTAAAACTACTGAACAAAAGTTAAACCAAAAGGTTACTCAGCTAGTGTGGCGTAAGATCACTTAGTTCTTTATATGCTTTATTTTTACTGAGAGCTTAGTGACTTCAAAGCTGCACTTTGTCACATTAAGTGACAATTTATGTGCAAAGTTAAGACACTGGGAAAGAGAGAAGAACATGTGAATGACAAACACAGGTACATGGTGTTTGTCTGTATAATATCATGGAAGGCAATGTACTTGGCACACTCTCAGAGTGTGTCTATCCTCACTCAGGCACACACAGACATGACGGATGGCAGCAGCTGCGGATGGAACGAGGAATGAGACGCGTGCCAGCACGAAGGTTCATCATCCTCTCCAGAGAGTTGCTTTCACTCTCATGAGGTGCGGGAAGGGATGGGGTGTGGGAGTAGAATTTAGGGGATTAAATTACTGCAACTGATCGAGCGCTGAGATGGCAAATCGATTTGAGAAGCCCCCCCCCCCCCTTTTTAAATTATTTTAGAGCTGTGAGCAAAATGAACTCAAAGACAGAAGTATATGTTTACTGATTAGATCTGGGGGCTGTCTTTATATTGCCCTCTGTTCCTTTTTTACAACTTCTCTTCTCTGGTGCTAAATATTTTTGATTCAGTAAAGCATTAAATACATTTCCTATAGCTGAGTGACTTGTTCTTTTCCTTCTTCCTTCATAAAACTTTCCCTTTCTCAGTTGGGGTTATGATTAGGCAGCTTAAACAGCCAACGAAAAGGAAAGCTATGCAATCCACACCTCACTTTAAACACTTTTTACATGAAACAATTCCTAGCATTTAAAATGTGCTATCTAAAGACCTTGTGTACTGTTGAAGATTAAACTGAACATATTCGAAATATTATATACAAAATGTTCATATACACTAATCTGGGAACCTATTTTAACTGACAGGCTTTTTAAATGAAGCACAAAACCCATACACATCTAACATACAGTACTTAGCCTCAAATAGTGAGACAGTTTTTGCTTTAAAGCCATTTCTCTTTGAATCTATTTTTAGTTAACTATACTTTCTTTGTAGTGGAACCTTACTGGACATTCAAGTGAAAGTGTGGAGTGATTACTGACAAACCAGTTAAAAGAACTGCATTGTCAGCACCACCCTCTCTTCAGCAGCACAGCACCCACTGTTAAATGCTTAAAAGGGACCATTTCTCCACTAAATGTCATGTTCTCCTCCACAGCAGGATTCAAACTTCACCCATAATGATTCAGGGGCACTATATACCATAAGCACCAGCATTCTCTTTTATAGGAAGCAAACAACTATGAAAATTGTCTGAAATTGTCTAAAGTCTTTTTTATTATTCTTATGTATGTAGAGGCTGATCTGAGGTGTCTAGTCCATATGTCAAATATGTTTGCTTGTGCAGTGCATTATATTTCTGTCTAAATTCTCTAAACAATGACTGACAGTTCTTCCTGTAGCATTGTGATTAGCACTGATTTCACAAGGTAAGACTCTTTGCCTTTGTGTCACGTATCGGGAAACTCTGGACTCCACTTCCCATCAGCCACTGCACTGCACTAGTTGTCACATGACCACCTGCACCTGATTCATGTTTTGGTTAATGAGCACTCATGGGTATAAATAGTCCTTGTCTGCACCATTAGTTTGTCTTTCGTTGTCTTAGACCCCTGTGTTCCATGTTTGACTCATGTTGTTTATGTCTCGGTGTTTGTTTCGTGCCACAGTGTGTTTAGTCAAGTTTTCTTAGTGTCTTTGTTTCTCAGTACGTTGCTTCTAATAAATGTCTTTATCTGCATCTGCTTCTGGCTCAACTCCGATCGGTGACACTTTGCTTTTGGTGCTGGTACACAATTAAAAGACAAAGGTGATGAAAGACACTAAATTGGCTCAAGGTATAACACCAATATGTAAAAAAAATCTCTATAATTCATTTATGGAAACTTTTCTTTTTTTTGGAACAATGTAACAATCCTCTTGTTAATAAAGTACAATATACCGGGCAAATTTCTACACTTTGTATTACGTATGTAGGAATAGGAGCGAAAAACAAAATCACTCTCAGTTGATTCATGAGATTACTGAGGACGGTACCACTTAAAAACCATGAAGAACTTTTCAAATGATACAAACCAGGTTTGCTATGATGGCTAAGGACGACAATTTTTACGAACTGGAATTGTTTTGCACTCAATTTGTTTCAGATTTTGTTTAAATACTATGATATTAAAGTGAGCATATTGTTTAATAATATGAATAAATTCCTCAATGCAATTGGAAGTGAATGTTGTTCACCGTTTTAATTACAGTATAAGAATAAAATCTTTCTAGAGAGTAAAGATAATATAATCTGCTCAGGCAGTCATTGTTGTTATGCACGAGTAGAGAGCTGCGTGCCGTCTGTAGGCTATTTGTGGCGTTTGTGAACCTATAATTGGAAGCGTGCAGTGCTCCATAGTTATCTAGATGGCAAGAGGCTCCAGCTCATTTGCAGTCGAGAAGCCAGGGCTAAAGCAATGTAGACACAGCACCATATGTCCAAACAAACGCTCAACACAAGCAATAGCATGGCTTTGGAGCAGCCACGTGGGGCCTTTGGAAAGGTGAGTGCTCACCATGAGCAGTGACATTCTGGCTAGAAAGATGGGATTTATTGATTGCTTTCGATATCAGTGACCTTCAATACACTAAATTGCTCTTTTCTGAGTCTGGGCCAGATGGTTTTTCTGGTTGTGAACTGCTTGAGGAGAATTAATGTGTCAAATGGGGACTTTTTGGATATGGAGTATTTGAGGAATGACACCTGCAGTGTGACTAATTTGAAAGAATTTAGGTTCAAACTACATAATGAAGAAAATGGTGCTGCTTAACCAAGGACACATTTATCCTCACACCCTGTTTATAAATTAGAACTTAAACTCAATATGGCTCAGTAGCTGATACACTAATTCAAAAGGTTTATACACACTGCATATTTTCAGTACATGACTCTTAGTGTAAGAACAATCTTATATTTCTATAGATATCTTGCTGTAGAGCAGTATTCTTTACAAAAAAAAAAGTATGGGACAGAAAATTTCTACTTTTATTGTAAGTTGTTTTAACATTTGATTTTAGAATTGTAAAGAAATGTAAGGAAAGCAAACTGTATAGAAACTGTAAAGAAATGTAACAGAAAGACAATTTTGCATTTACAATCCTGCTTCGGATGAGCTTCTGGAACGTAATAAAACTGGGCTGAGTTTAGCTTTAATATTTACTTTAAAAAATAATTCTGATATTATAAGCACCTTGCCCTTAATTGTGATGTACAGTTCACAGGGGGGAAAAAGTGCTAGTGAAATGAGAGATGGAATTTATGATACATAAATGCATGTTATCCCCAAACAGGAAGTGACAAACACCTAAAGGAAAGTTAAATATCCAGGGCTGGATTCAGAGTTGAGTTAAGCACTTATAGTGAGAATACCCACATTGATATTCAGACATGACTACACACTTAAGTGCTATTAAAAGTTACATGCTTCCTGGGTAACCATCACTAGAAGATACAGAAGTATGTAACGGACTGCTGGTTCCCATCTGCTGAATTTGGACCCTTATGGTCTGTATTTTCTGATTGGAAAATTCTGAGAAATCATTGCTTCTGCGGTGTGGAGGAAACTGAGAATCATGAATAGCCTAATCATCTGTTAATTTAGAACATAAATGAGAACCTAATATTGTTCTGTCGAGTTTGAATAGTAAGCTGCTCTGTCTGAGACACCATCCTAGTGGTCATTATTGAGAGATTCTTTCCATGCTATTCAGAAAAATCTTATTAGGGACTCCACCTACTCAAACCATAGCAAATGATTGGTCAGCTTATCCTTCAAACTGTGGCCATGGTTTCTTTACAGGATAGCACGTTGAATTAACAAAAACCTTGTCATTATTTTTTAAATATGACAGATAAAGATAGCTATTTAACAGCATGTAAAATCTGTCCTTACATGTCACATTGTGTGTGTTTGTGTGTGTGACAACATTTTTATTTGAATTTGAACCTACAGCCATGCATACATTACATTTCCATGACCAACTTAGTATCTTCTGGTCACATTAACTTGTGCACTGTTGGTACATGATATACAAAAAAACGTTCTGCCAATGAACCACTAGTTCTGAAATTGTTTCTTGCTTGCATTGCTTGTTACATTGTATTGCCGCTAACAGCTTTTTTTAGTGAATGTTTTCTAATCTCTCATTTTATTTTCGGACTTAAAGGCAAGTGCTTTTCCTGTATAGGAAGATTTTGTATATCCATGACCTTCCCCTTGTAAATATTGACGCAACCTGAACTTACAGTAAGTCACCAATTTTGAATATGGCCCACAGATAGTAACCCCTTTTCTACCTGTCTTAGCAGGAAACACACTTCCATACATGCACCTCTATGTATATATGTTCCCTGCTGACCAACAAAGTCAATCTGGCATACGGAGTTGTTTTTTTTCTGCCTATGTGCTACTGTTTGCACAGTCAGTATTTTGGACCTTGTTGGACATCATACAGCACTGATTTGATTGTTCTACTGCTGAGCATTTGATTAGTGAACCTATGAGATTACCAATCTTTATCTTTTCTCTTGCCTTGGTAGCCTTGGTATAAACCACTTCAGCTATCTGTCAGCGATGCATTCCACTGGAGACTTATCTTGCCATGCCACATCTTCTGTTTCCCCATGATCCACATCCCTTATCTGTTCAAAGTGTTCTCTAGGACACACACCCTTGGCTACTATTTTCTCTTCCAGGACAATGTATTTATCACTATCCTCTCCTTCAAATTGGATTTTGGTTGAAGTGCTGTGTCCCTTGTGAGGAGTTTGCAGATCTTGATATTAGCAGCTTCTGTTTTCACCTTTAGTCAGTTTAATGTGCCTGCCAGGTGTTTGATAACTGTTGCTCATGTATTGGTATGGCTTTTTTTTCCCCAATTCAGTTAGCTCTCCAGGACATGTCAGGGTACACCTTCTTCTGGATTTTTTGTTTGTTTGTTTTTACATGTGAATAGTTTGTGCTAATTTTATGTCTGTGAATGGTAGGGTAAAAATTGCGAATGAAGCTATGGTTGCAGCTGGTAACCATGTTAGTATGGAGTAATGAGCACTGTAATCGCCAATTAATGTTTTAGTGACTTATTAATTTTGGTTTCACTGACTCTGAAAACAGCATGCTAATGAGAGAGTTTGGCATCCACTTAACACTCTGTGTGTGTGTGCCTGATAAGAATAACTCCAGGAATATATCATGTTGCTTTGACTTTGAAAGTAGGTTACAACTGTCATATTGCTCTGTTGGTTATTTCCCCAGCTTGTTGTGTGTTAACTGTGGGAGTGTGGGCTGAAAACGAATTATATCCTGCTGAACTTCAGTGGATTTCATCTACTGTGCTTGCAATGGTGGTTTTGCAAGAAAAAAGCTTCAGCAGGAACTAGGAGCAACACGTGTGAAAGAGTGGCATGTTGATGTTTTTTATCTCTTCAAACACACTGTTTTTAAATATTTGTCTTCACTGTCAGAGGAAGAAGGTTTGCATCTCAGGGTGTTGCAGGTTTATTGAGAGTCATTCTGCATACGGGAGTCCCTATGCCACCTTTCAAAAGTAAACATATGGTGAGAAATGACACCCCTTGTTCTGAATGGTTATTGGTATTATGTATGTGCAGCTATTGAGCAAAATATCTTTTTATTGTAGCTATAAAAGGCATAAGGTGAGTCACATATCAAGTAGGCAGCATGACATGTGTGTGTAGTTCTCAGGGAAAGGTCACAATGAGACAGTACACAAACAGCAGACTGAGGAAATAGGCCTTTGCCCATTTGTGCTGCTTGAAATGGAAGCTAGGGGAATGATATGACCCCTAATATAGATGTGGTTATTAAATCTCAGACAGAGAGGGGAGAGCGAAAGAGATTGAAAGATCTACTGGCAAGTAAGGGTCTTCAGTAACTTTCCGTAGCTTGTGTTTGTTTGCTTGTGACTCATTTTGTTTCTGTGGTTACACTGTAAATGAAAAGGATACGGGGTCATCATAGACGCCCCCCCCAGGGCATTACATACAAACAGAACACTATTAATATATACCAGGACACGGTTATCAGTGTTACATATGAGTAACTAAAATAAACTTTAGCCCAGGGATTTCATGATTTTTGCCCATATTATATTGTGTCTACAAAAAATGACAAGCTGTCACAAGTAATACAAGTATTAGTTAAGTTCTGTGCTGTAGGCTTCAATTAAACTTTTTGGTACACTGCTCATAATGCTGATCCATCATATTACTAAAGTTTTAAACAGAACTTTGAGAATAAGGATATTTTCACTCTAGGGATATGCTGGGTATTCGTCCGGCTCTAATAGCTACACTACTTCACAATACAAAACCAGCATATTGGCAGTGCTGTAATTGCCATCTTTAAAATCAATTAACTTCATTAACATGACTGTATTATATAAAACAACAATATACAGTAAATATGTCTATATCCTAGCAAAATTCCCCCATCCCTGGACACTTATGGTAAAACAGTATGGGTAAAACCCCAGTGTCCTGGTGAAATTCCCCCACTGGCCCTTCTCCATCATGGCCCCTTAGTAATCCCCATCTCTGAATTGGCTACATTACTCTCTCCTCTCCACTAATAGCTGGTGTGTGGTGGGCTTTCTGACGCACTATGGGTGCCATCGCATCATCCAGGTGGATGCTACACCACTGGTGGTGTTTGAGGAGATTCCACCCCCCCCCCCTCCCCCCCATACCATGTAAAGCACTTTGAGTGTCTAGAAAAGTGCTTTATAAATGTAAGGAATTATATTCAGCCATGTACGTTTATCTATCATTGCATACACTTTACATCACTTCCACATGGTCCAAGGACTCGCCGATTGCTTTAATGAGCATGAATATGATGTGAATTATATGGTATTGCATACACAGACACCAGATCTCAACTCAGTTGAATGTCTTGGCCCTCTCCATCGCCTTAATACAATTTTAAGGACTATTATTATGTTCCAAGATGCATTGAAGCGTTTCTGGTGGTTTGTGGTGCCACTACAAGCCTACCGAAGACACATTATGTCGGTAGAGAATGGATGTAACAGTTATATATTAGATTACATGGTTTTATAAGAATATTTGATGGGTGCAAGAGTACTTGCTTTTCTCTGTAATTGAGTATTTTTGTTTTTGATGGAGGCAGATATATTTTCCATTGATATATGATCCATAAGTAATTGTTTCCGGTGGGTAATTGTAATGTTTTGATTTCCAGTTCAGGAAGATAGTTTTCATGATGTGTCTCCTAACAGACAAAGTGAAAGGGGGATAGTGATCTGTATACAGAAGGATAACAGGTTGACAACTTCTTGCCAGAAATGTTGTTTTGGTGTGCAGTACCATAGGTCACGGATATAATTATCTGCAGTGTTTTGTGTGCAATGTGAACAGATTTCTGAGCTAGTGTATCCCATTTTAAAACATCTTCTGTCCAATGTAGTGTACTCTGTGTATGTATTGTGTGAGTTGTAGATTATTGCTAATGGCCACCAGGAAAGTTCTTACATATTTGGATCCGCAAATAGGCACTGGGAGTGATTGATAGATCTTACTCCCATTGTCTGGTTAGTAGGGTTATTGGTGAAGCTGGTTTAGATATTATTCTGTATATTTTGGATAGGACTTGGTTTGTAGAGGATATGTTGTCTGAAATTGCTGAGGGTAGGTCTAATGTATTTTCATTTACTTTTATTATGGAGCACAGTAGGACTCTTAGCTAATGGGATCCAAGATCCCCTGATTGCTGCCAATGCTGTATTTCTGAGAAAGCTGTGAAAGTGACACCAGGGGGTTATTGTGGTATATACACCTGATTAGCCGTACCAATAAAACAACTGTCACATGACATGAATAACATTATTATCTTGTTTATCATTATCATTTTCATAAACATTATCATAAAAATTATCATTGATTATCTTGTTACAGTGGCATCTATCAAGGGGTGGGATATATTAGGCAGCAAGTGAACAGTCAGTTCTTGAACTTGATGTGTTGGAATGAGGAAAAATGGGCAAGCACAAGGATCTGAGCGACTGTGAAAAGGGCCAGATTGTGATGGCTAGATGACTGGGTCAGAGCATCTCCAAAACAGCTGGTCTTCTGGGGTGTTCCCTGTATGCACTGATTAGTACCTATCAAAAGCGGTCCATGGAGCAATGGAAGAAGGTGACCTGGTCTGATGAATCATGTTTTCTTTTATGTCATGTCGATGGAAGGGTGAGTCTGCGTCACTTACCTGGGGAAGAGATGGCACCAGGATGCACTATGGGAAGAAGGCACGCAGGCAGAGGCAGTGTGATGCTCTGGGCAATGTTCTGCTGGGAAACCTTGGGTCCTTGCATTCATATGGATGTTACATTGATATGTACCACATACGTACCAAGAAGTGCTTAATTCAGAGGATTCTGTAAATAGCATTCTCTTTCAAAGACAACTAATTATAGTAGAGTGGCAGTAGTCCAATTATAGGGACTCATGGGAGAATGTTTGTTCCTCTAAGGAGCAGAAGCTTTAAATTCAATGTTTTACATTCTATGCTCTGCGTTCCCAGGAAGGCAATAACCAATGTCTTTTTTTTCTTTGCAGATGTAATCAAAATCCTCACATCCATAAATATTATGTGTAGCTTTTCTGTTGCCTAATTACCACTCATTCTTAATAAAGTGCAACAGTGTAAAGTAACTTAATTACCTTTCGTGATTCACATCACAGTGCTTTGAATGATAAGGAAGTCAGGGAAATGCTACAGTAAAGGCAATATGATTTAGATGGTCCGTTATAGAGACTGTACAAATAGAACACCAAACCCTATATGAACTGTTATAAAGCAATTAGAATTTTGAATAAAATTTTTTTTTTTAACAACATGCCAAGAGATCTTGAACAACATTTCTTGCACTTAATCAAAAACGTGAAATAGGAATTTGTGACTGCACTAGTGACACTCTATAGATTAATTATTTAATATTGTTTAACCATCAATGGTTGATATGTTGAGCATCATTTTATAGGCTTATGACATTAGCCTACTTTTGCGGCGAAGCTCGAAATTAGCCTATTAACAAGGGCAAAGATTATTGTATGAGCTGATGAGCAGTAAACAGCAATGGTACAGGAAGCATTGCTCATTTCAATTGCCTATACTTTTTCTCTGCCTGAACCTCTAATAGTGTTTTTTTACTTAGCCCAAGGCATTAAACTGAATCTCTTGTTAGATTTTTTAGCAGTCCATTTGAAAGATAAACTATTATAGTGAAGTGTCAGCAGTCCTATTACAAGGACTCATTTGAGTAATTTTTCTCTACGCAGCAGAAGCATAAATGTAATATGCTATATTTCCCAAGTTAGGTGACGATGTAAGTAGATACCAAGCAGCATTTTCCTTCCCACAGGCATAAATATTATATGAGGCATCTGTGTTATGTACACAGCACTCAGGCCCAAAGCAAAGCAGTGTAAAATAACTAAATAATATTTAGTGATTCATATCCACTATAGCCCACTTAATAGATAGTCCACTTTAGATGCACAAGTGTTCAAATGGTAACCTGACAGGTTGATGATGATATATAGGTGGTTTGTTGACTGTAAGTAAGGCTATTCAGACCTTGCCATTGTATCATTCTGATAAGTTTCCAGTTATGTCTTATTTTCCAGTCACATTTTGCATTTCTCACTTGGGGTTAGTATGGATTTTTGGCTTTTGTTTGAACTGGAGACAGCTGAAGAGCAGTAAACAGCTGTGGTCTGAAAGCATTGATCTTTTACACACACTTTTTCTTTGTCTGAATCTTGTATTGATGTTATTTGACTAAGCCTAAGGTAACTTTTTACATTTAAGTATTGAACGCCTCAACCTTTTTGTCAGTAAATATATTTCCAATGAGGTTATTCACATGAACAGGTAATTCACATTAACTCAAGAAATCCACACATATAAAGAAATCCAAACATTAAAGTCCATAAATGAAGTTATGTGTAATAAAGTGGAATGACACAGGAAAAAAGTATTGAACATGCTAACTGAAATGTATTTAATATTTAGTGGAGAAGCCTTTGTTTGTAGTGACAGTTTCAAGACACTTCCTGTATGAAGAAATTAATCGCCCGCAGTATTCAGGTGTGATTTTGGCAAATTCTTCTAAACAATACTTTTTCTTCAATACTTTTTTCCGGTGTCATTCCACTTTATTACACATAACTTTATTTATGGACTTTTTTTAATGTTGTGAATTCTTTATATTTCTGGATTTCTTGAGTTAATACTGATGTCTGGTGAAAATTTCATGTGAATTGGAAAAAAAAAATTTCCTGCAAAAAATGTTGACTCGTCCAATACTTATTTCCCCCACTGTAATTACAATATCATGTTTTAACATCTTAAGGATTCTTAATATTGCAGCTACACTTTTCACTTTGAAATTACAAAATTTCCTAATAAAGAGTAGGAAAAACAGGGCGTATAAAATAAAGCTTTTTGGTCTCCTATGGCCCTTGCCATTCGTGGGCAATTATTCATAGACAATAAGCAAATTTCTTAACTCAGTGTAACAGTGACATCATTAATGTTTATAAAAGCAACAAAACATCATTACAGTAATTAAATGTGACTTTAATTCTGTGACTTGTTAATTGGCAGGTTAGATTGGATAAAGTAGATACCAAAATACCTGTGCAAAGCTACAATATTATGCAAAAATCCAACATATTAAAACATAATGAGTAGAAACTTGTGAAAACTGCACTACATTAGCATTATTCATATACATATATTGTAACTGGCCAAAATTATGCTTTCTGTCATTCAGATTTTGTAATCATAGATTACAAATCTATGAAATAACAATGAAAATAATATTTCATAAAGATTGTTGCTGTACAAACTCTGGAACTTGTAAGAATTTTTTTTTACATAACAAAAGTGTTATAATGATTCTTGTATAACAATCCTGCTAGATAACAAGCTCATTTACTGATTTAATGACCCTAGTTAGATATGACTGAGATGCGTCTTTGATCCATTGACTTGGTTAGATTCAACATTTCTGCAGCAGAATAGTTCTTGCTAATGTTGAAATTGGATTCCACTGTTCCTCTTTCAAAGAAAACCTATGTCGAGGGTCATGGATTTATTTTTTGTTTGTTTGATGAGGCTCCATAGATTCTGGGATTTAAACTGAGAGAAGTTGCTCAAGGACTCTGGCGTCTTCTTGGCAGCAAGTCAAGAAGTGTCACTGTGCATGATTGAATATCATCTCTTGTCTTAATGTCATGTGGCAACGCTTTTTAAAAAATTCATTATAAGCATCTGTTAACTTCAGAAACTCTCTGGGAGACAAACAGCTCACCACACCACCACCACCTCCTTGTTGGCATTTCAGTCTCAGAAATGTCTGACCTAGCCCTAGGTCCATCAAGAGTTGTTCGGCACTTGTCAGTAAACAATACCGTTCGGAAGTCCACCTTTATGCTTGTCTGGGCTCACATATTTCATTTTGTTGCTGACCTTTAACAGATGTCAAGTATCTAAATTTAAGCATTTTCGAAGGTCGCCAACAGTATTGGGTAAGTTTGGGTAAATGGATTACTCAAAAGAAGTAATCCACTACAGTTTACTAATTAAAACTGTAATTTGATTACATTACTGATTACATCATGTAAAAAGTAATCAGCTTACTAATGACTTTACTTTCAAGTTACATTCACAACCTATCAAACCTACAAAAATGCACTACAAAGTGAAACTCATAGTTCTTTCAGTAATTTTAGCACCATCAAAGTATGATATGATCAGAAAAAGTTGGATTTATCATAATATACTTGCCTCGGGTGTTGTCAATGTTTGTAGGACTACCAGACCGAAAAAATATAAAACTTTTCTAACTAGGCTAGTTTGGTGTCACTAGCCAAGGGGCGGCACAGCTAAGCTAGGGGTTTAGCTGCTACAGTGCCATGCAGAGTACATTATCTTTCCTTATGCTCTGCTCATATCGTGTTCACATCAACTGGAACTCATAGATATTTACACAACTTGTTTTCCTGCTCTTCATGAGAGGATGTTGGTGTTTCAGTTTCAACCCATTTACTGGTTTAAAAAATAAAAATTGACGTATATCCATTTTTCCTCACACTGACTGTGAGCTAGCGTTTGGTAGAATTGAGAGACTGTCAGCCAATAAGATGAGAGCGGTTCCACGTATTTTCCTGTAAACCGTGTCTGATTGATCTCACCTCCATTCACTGAAGATATAACATTACAACACCGCTGTCTGCTTTTACTGATTTTCAGTTACGTAGTGACAAACTGCTCCAAGTGGAAAAGTATTCAGGGATAAAGAGAAAATCTTTGGGGCAAAACGTCAATTATTCTAAAAATGCATTTTACTTAATATTGTTTTCTTAACAATAACATTTGTAATGCATGTAACGTCATTTTATTGACATCAGTAACTGTAATCAAATTATATAAATGTAAAATGTAATGCATTACATTACTGCGTTATTATAAAAAGTCATTAGAATACAGTAACGCGTTACACTCAACTCTGGTCGCCGAGTATCCTGTACCTTGTTTATCTTGATACAGTACAATACTTACACTAGCCCTGTCAAATATATTTTTGCATTTGGCTACAGGCTTTATCATCAGCTCTTTCATAATGATGGAAAGATTACATAGCATTTTTATCATCCAAGAACTCAAAAAACATTTTGCATTATAACATGACAAATAGTGATGTCATGTTTGTAGAATCAGAGTTGTGCTTTATTGGTCAAGTATACATAAAAAAAAGAATTTGTACTCACACTCTATAGACTTTGACAATGACAAACAATAACACTGGTAATATAACACACATTTTCTATGTGGAAGTGAATAACATATACCCCTATTACACTATACTTTAGATTTAAAAGAAAAACAACATTGCACAGAAATACATCACGCACACCTTGTGTACAGGGGCACAGTCAAGTTTCTGTTTGTGGAAAAATTAAGCATTCATGAGATGGAACAAATGATGAAACAATCTGTTCTTCTTGTCTAGAGGTTTTGATGCACATTGATCTAAAGCATCTGCTGGAGGGAAATAATTCAAATATCTTTTGGCGTGGGTGTGATTGGTCGGTGATGATTTTTTTCTCCCACTGCTTCCTGGCACTAGAGGAGAACATCTCCTTGGAAGGAAGGTTTCTACCAATGAGTCTTTCAGTCGACCGGACAACATTTTGCAGTTTGCTCAGCTCATTATTAGTTGCAGCGCTAAACCAGACTGCTACAGAGGTGACGACACACTCACTGGTGGCTATGTAGGTCTGGCCTAAAAGCTCTTGTGATAAACTTCTAAATGCAGTCAGATACTTAGCCATGTTTTGCTTCCTATTATGTGGAGCTTTTGTGTTGCCTACATACCACATAATGCTTTGAATACTAGTGATGAAATAACGGAAATACTCTTCAGTAACACTTGTATTTGAATTGTTATTTTGCACAAGATGCAGCCTAGCAACTTCTTCTCATGTCAATAGATGCTTATCTGTGATTCCACATATTAAATATTTCATCGAGTGCAAATGGATAGGGTTGGAAATTGTGATCACAGCAGTCAAGCTAAAAGCTTTGTATGAAACAAATCACCAACTGCTTCATTTTGAGACACATCTGATTGGCTTGTTAATGCCAGTCACTTAAGGTTGGTGACAATTTATAGATGATTTGTTGATGGTTTGTAAAGTTAATGATATAAAATTTTCTATTTGATCATTCTGACAAGTAGCAGTTCTTTCACATTTTGTAGCCTCAATTTCTCTTCATGGGTGGCTATTGATTTTGATTTTATTTACATTGTTGTGAGAAGTGTTGTTTATTTAGGCACACTTTTTCTCTGTCTGAACATCTTCCATTCATATTATTTGAAAACTTGGCATCGTAATTACAAATCGAAATTTCAAACATCTTCAAGATTTTTCAATTGCTTCAATATTGACGTACGTCCTTCATTGAAATCATGAATTGTCATAATGAAGAGTGCAACTTTGCAATCACAAACCCTTCATTAGTGTTTCACTGCCTATGCATGGTCAGCTGGTCCAGCCCAAGAGGTAAATGAATCTTTTTATATAGGTTTTCACTAGGAGGTGTTCAGGGAGAAGCATTCCAAGCCATTCTGTAATACAGTTCATTTAGTGAGCTTGAATGTTCTGTGTCTGTGTGTTACTATAGAGATGATCAAATATTTTCTCTAGACCTAGAAATTATTTCATTTTGTGTCCATTGTAAGGAATATTGAAAAGGTGTGAGCATGAAGACGGTTTTCCTTTTACGTTCATTCATTTTGAATTGACTGATATAATAACCATGTTGGTTATTTGCTGCCCCTTTTTTTGCAGGTCTCCATTGTCTTTGCAACCAAGCTCAAGTCATTTACCTTCCTGCCAGTTCTGAAAAAGCTGCCTACAGAAAACAGGGTTAAATCAGTGTGGAAGAAAGGGTCAAGTAAACGGAATGAGGTAAGCATTATTGTGCAGGATCAAATCGTGGTATTTGCCTGCTCTTCCTTCAAAAATTTTAATTTTAATATCCTTTGAAAATAAATATTATCACTTGACCACCTGTAATGCAGCTTTACTATATGCTACACACACACACACACACACACACACACACACACATATATATATATATATATATATATATATATATATATATATATATATATATATATATATACAGTATCTCACAAAAGTGAGTACACCCCTCACATTTTTGTAAATATTTGATTATATCTTTTCATGTGACAACACTGAAGAAATGACACTTTGCTACAATGTAAAGTAGTGAGTGTACAGCTTGTATAACAGTGTCAATTTACTGTCCCCTCAAAATAACTCAACACACAGCCATTAATGTCTAAACCGCTGGCAGCAAAAGTGAGTACACCCCTAAGTGAAAATGTCCAAATTGGGCCCAATTAGCCTTTTTCCTCCCCGGTGTCATGTGACTTGTTAGTGTTACAAGGTCTCAGGTGTGAATGGGGAGCAGGTGTGTTAAATTTGGTGTCATCGCTCACACACTCCCTCATACCGGTCACTGGAAGTTCAACATGGCACCTCATGGCAAAGAACTCTCTGAGGAGCTGAAAAAAAGTATTGTTGCTCTACATAAAGTTGGCCTAGGCTATAAGAAGATTACCAAGACCCTGACATTGAGCTGCGGCATGGTGGCCAAGACCATACAGCGGTTTAACAGGACAGGTTCCACTCAGAACAGGCCTCGCTATGGTCGACCAAAGAAGTTGAGTGCACACGCTCAGCGTCATATCCAGAGGGTGTCTTTGGGAAATAGATGTATGAGTGCTCCAGCATTGCTGCAGAGGTTGAAGGGGTGGGGGGTCAGCCTGTCAGTGCTCAGACTATATGCCGCACACTGCATCAAATTGGTCTGCATGGCTGTTGTCCCAGAAGGAAGCCTCTTCTAAAGATGATGCACAAGAAAGCCTGCAAACAGTTTGCTGAAGACAAGCAGACTAAGGACATGGATTACTGGAACCATGTCCTGTGGTCTGATGAGACCAAGATAAACTTATTTGGTGCAGATGGTGTCAAGCATGTGAGGTGGCAACCAGGTGAGGAGTACAAAGACGAGTGTGTCTTGCCTACAGTCAAGCATGGGGGTGGGAGTGTCATGGTCTGGGGCTGCATGAGTGCTGCCGGCACTGGGGAGCTACAGTTCATTGAGGGAACCATGAATGCCAACATGTATTATGACATACTGAAGCAGAGCATGATCCCCTCCCTTCGGAGACTGGGCCGCAGGGTAGTATTCCAGCATGATAACGACCCCAAATACACCTCCAAGATGACCACTGCCTTGCTAAAGGACTGGCCGAGCATGTCTCCAGACCTAAACCCTATTGAGCATCTGTGGGGCATCCTCAAACGGGAGGTGGAGGAGCACAAGGTCTCTAACATCCACCAGCTCCATAATGTCGTCATGGAGGAGAGGAAGAGGACTCCAGTGGCAACCTGTGAAGCTCTGGTGAACTTCATGCCCAAGAGGGTTAAGGCAGTGCTGGAAAATAATGGTGGCCACACAAAATATTGACACTTGGGGCCCAATTTGGACATTTTCACTTAGGGGTGTACTCACTTTTGTTGCCAGCGGTTTAGACATTAATGGCTGTGTGCTGAGTTATTTTGAGGGGACAGCAAATTTACACTGTTACACAAGCTTTACACTCACTACTTTACATTGTAGCAAAGTGTCATTTCTTCAGTGTTGTCACATGAAAAGATATAATCAAATATTTACAAAAATGTGAGGGGTGTACTCACTTTTGTGAGACTGATAGGAAGATGAGGATGTCTTCTCATCCAGCCTTTATTCCCCAAAAATGAACAAGAGAATTGTTAACGTTCAGTTGGTCATCTGTGTATTCATAACACCATTTGCAAGAAATTGACATGCCTTACCAGGGTAACATTACCTTCTGCCCAGCTCCTGAAGGGCTAACCAGTGAGTGAGCTTTTAGTTCCAACCAAAACTTAGTATTACTACAAATCCATGTAAATAATTGGGCTACTGTTGTTACAGTTTTTATATTGCTTAGAAACAGATTCTGTATGCATGGCAGGCTTTGGGAGACCATGAGGCTGCAGAAGGGAAAACATTTGATGAAGGTACTTTCAATGCCAAAGTTGTCTACGTTAGTGACATGGAGCCCCAAGAGATGACCAAGCACTCTGAAACTCAGGTGAGCATGAACTGTTCTTTGGTTTTGCACTCTCAGAGGATATACAAATCATAGAAACTGTATCCACACTGACACCATTACAAATTGCCCTGCATTTGTTCTGAAATTAGCTAATATGTATTTAGTTAATATGAATCTACAGGGAGTTTTTCATGATCATCAGAACTTTCACTTCCAGCACTCGATCTAGCATGCTACCTAAATACAGGTGTATCTCAAAAAATTTGAATATTGTGGAAAAGTTTTTTTTTTATTCAAAAAGTGGAACTTTCATATATTCTAGATTCATTACACATAAAGTGAAATATTTCAAGCCTTTTTTTTTTTGTTTTAATCTCGATGATTACAGCTTACAGCTCATGAAAACCAATAATCCAGTATCTCACAATATTAGAATAAAGAATTATTTTTTTTTTAGATGCACCTGTACACTAGCTACTGTAGCAGTAGGAGTGTGAGTTCATAATGAACTATCCCCAGGCAAATAACATCTGTTGGTTACTGGTTACAATGGACTTGGATTAACAATTGATTCATTACTTTGTTTCTTATATTCATGAGCAATTGTTCATGACAATTGATGTGTATAAGATGATTAAACAAATGTTGAATCAGGCAGACATACTATAGATAGAATGCCATGGTTATGTTTAGTAGTGAACTGAAATGTATAATAAAAAATAATTGTAAACAAACTATTGCCCTTAATGTTATATCTTTTTTTCCCCAGCAGAAATCTACTACCAAGTCAGCTATTGCCCCATTGCCTATCCCAGCTGTGGCTCATGGTGAAATAAGCTGCACAAGCCCAAAGACTCACCCTGGCACCCTGGACACAGTTGATAATAAACATTCAAGGACCCCCCAGCTAGGGTGTCACAACACTGAAGCTGAGGTCAGCTCAGGGCTGATTTTAGACAGTGAGTCTCAGAGAGAGGAGGAGGTCCTGAGCCCAGTCAGCTCTGTGGACATTTTTACATCTCCTTTCTCTTCTAAAGAGTCCATCCTCTCTGAGGGCTGGGAGCAGGAAACAGGCTGGTCTGCGCTCCAAATGCTATCTCCCAGTGGTTCTGTCTCCCCCTGTTCATCTGTGAGGTCAGGGGCTTTTACCCCATCAGTACTGAGAATCAAATGCCACAAACTTGCCCCAGGCTCCTGCCTAATGCAGATGCCGCTTACCTCCTGCCAGACACTTGGTTGCAACAGACATATCACCTCACCATGCCCCTTGTCCACCCGTGCCCGACACAGGCCCCCACCCACACAACTGTCACTGTTAACGGCCATCTTGAGGAAGGGCCGTTTACCAGTCCTTTCTTCTGCCTTGCAGAGGCCCTACTCTCCTTGTTGGCCCATTAGCCCAGTCAACATGTCCTCCTGTTTGGCCTGTTCGGCGGCTTCAAATGTAGCTCCTATGGTGGGCTTACGAGCAAAGTCATGTTTGTCTAAAGGCAAAAATTGTACAGAGCTCAGTTGCAAAGCACGGCCAAAGCCACCAGGTTTAATTTCTAAGACAGAGCCTGTGTCACCCAAGGACCAGAACAAGGGAAGGCGCTCATTAACAGCAGTAGAAACATCAGATGCAATTGACTCTAACACAAATGCAGCCAGAAGTAGGATTATTTCGATGCCAGAAGGAATAAGTTCTTTGACCATGTCAAGTTACTCTCCTTCTGAGCCTCCTCCAGCACATTTATCCAAACAGTCCCATAAAGATATTCATGTATCCACAGATCCCAGCTTGATGCTTGGTTCACCTTCCTCTAGACTAATGTCTTTATCTCCTGAATCCAATTTAGACCAAGGAAATGGACACAAATCAAATGACACATCTCCTATTGTAAGAAAAACAAAACCTTGTCAGGCATCATCCTCTGATTTGAAACTTGTGCAGATGGCACATGAACGTTCTCCTACCCCTGATCACAAACCCATTCAACAGTCTCAAGACATCTTAGCTTCAGCAGTCCCAAAGTACATAGATGTCAGACCAGGCTCACATTTGCGAAATTACAGGAAAATCTCTCAAGAGCTAGAGAAAATTCATTCAGTATCCCCAGTTTTTCAACATTCTCCTTCCCCAAGGGTTGCTGGCCTCACCCATCTTGCTGACACACCTTCTATTTCACCTGTCCTCCTCTCACCGAGGCCAGGCTCCTGCACTTCTACATCAGGCTGCAACACATTGTCTTCATCTCCAGCAGTCCCCTATCATCATCTCTCCCCTTCTCCCTCTTACTCACTCTGTTCCTCACCTACTCCATCCCAAAGGGACAGTACTCCAGACTGCATAGACAGGGGTAGCAAAAAGGTAGGTAACCAGAAAGGCATAACACATGGCAGCTCACTATTGATTTGCACACTATTTGTATACTTAAAAAGCATGAAACCAGAGGGGCATTCATACTATGACAGACATCCTTCTTGAAGAAGACCCCCCACATTGCTGAGAAACATGATATTCACCCACAGGAAAGCACATTTATATATCCTTTGTAATGGAAAAGCTCAACATACTAGAATGCATGTTAACTTGGTTGCTATTAGTTTAAGACCTAAATAAATTTCTTCTCATGGTGTAGGTGCCAGGCTTCCCAATTCATTTATTTCCTGTTATACATTCTACCCAATCATTCCCTTCTAATAGCCATACAAGATCAAGTCCACCTACAAGGCTCTTGCTGCTATTCCAACAAATACTCTCCTTCTGGAACAGCAGGTGAGATACTTCACGGATAGACTATTATTGAATTTCAGTCATTATTACAATGGATGACAGTGAATGACATGCATAATTACTGTACAATTATAACCTTTTCTGACAATCTCATCAGTATTACTAGTCACCATAGTTATTTCTGACATTTAAGTACATCTTTAGACTGTTCAGTCTGATTCCTATTGTGGATAAGAACAATGAAGTGGATGATGTAACATAAATAATTCAACTTTATTTTTTAAAGTGAATTTTGAAAAAACGTTGAAATGCAAAGTCCTTAGATGCTCGAAAAATAATGTTATATCATAGCACAAGGCATTTCAGACACTGCAAACTATGACCAGGTTTAATAATTCATTTTTATTTTGCAGTTTACGTTAAACTGTTTATATGCTAATAAGGGTTCAATGATAGCTTGCTAACTGTGCATTACATACAGTATAAAATGTTCTAAAGCAAGGAAAGGTTCATGGTACAAGATGAGAAAATTATCATCAATGATCATATATTATAGCAAAATTGAACAACTATTTATCATAACTGGTCTCTAATTAGGAGTTTAAGGAAACAACAGCTTCACCACTGTTTTGTGTTTGAATGCCCATGATATTTGGTTCTTAGTACAAAATTGTGTCATGTTTTGCTGAAAAATCTGGAAAAAGTGGTGGAAATTATATCCTAGATAAAGCAAGGAGAGTTATTGATTTTGGAATATTTCAAAACAGGAGTCCTTATCCTGTGCTTAGAGTTTCTGATGTAAGTAATTTGTTAGTATCTCTAAACTGGGACTGTATTAAACTAAAAGTTCTGAAAGACAATCGCAACTGGAAAGCCCCTCTGTGACTGTTAGATAATTTTCATCAGGACACGGTTTCTTTTAGGAATCGCAAGCAGGTGGATGAGAGACAACAATTGCAGGAATATTGTCTCACAAGCAGACTATATTCTGCAAGTATAAACTGGCAGAGACTAACAGGCATCTATTTTAATATGATTTTTTAAAATGTATTTACAAAGTCTCTGCGGCTGAACTATAACAACAACAATAATAATAATTCCCATTAACAGGTGCTCTAAACACTCAACACTGTTTGCTTGGATTGCATCTCCACATTACAACAGCATGAAAATGCTTTTTTGGACATTTTGATTTCCACATCTGAATTAATTATCCTTTTTTTTAGCTTGTGGAAAAGAATTTAAACGACATGAAATTGACATCCTAACTACCGTCATTCAGTTTTATGCAGCATGTTTACAAAATATAATAAAGGCTTTCTGTTACAATCGGGAATGTGACAACTCTGTAGGGAGCTACAGTAAAAGTACTTAAACATAAAAGCGCTGCATTCAGCCTGCAAACGTTTCTGAAAAAACAATACTTCACAGCTTAAATTTCGCACCAGCTCCTGGATTGTTTTGGATACATACTGTTTTTTCGAATAGTGTATGCTTTATTTTTAAAGCTGTAGCAAGAACAAGAATGAGACATAAAGGCCTCACACTAGGACGGTGGTAACTGAAGTGTAAACTCACACAAATGGCCTGAAAACATTCAGCATGGTTTAGATACATCAGCAACATTATATGCTGATAAAATGCCAATGTGACCTACATTGTAGTCTCAACATCTATAGTGAACATCTATTGTTCACAACATGTGGATTTTTGGGTTGCATGAGTTCCAGACACGACTTAATGTTTATTCTTTACATTGAAGGCAATTGATGATGAGGTTGATAAGAATAATGCTCCTCTGGACCCTAGTGACAGTTTTGCATGGGAGGACCCTCATTCTCAGGTATAGCAGAATCATATTGCATAAATGCATAAATACTTGATTCATCGAAGTAAGATTGATATTTAAAGGCTGCTGAGCTGTATTTCTTGTGTGTAGATGTGCAGCCCTGCCCAGCTCCGACAGCAGTCCAAAGAGCTTTATCAAGTGATTGATGAAGTATTAAAGGACACAAACCAAGCAGTAAGTTTATCATTCATCTACACTGTTTCTGGGATTAAAGATGTTTAGTGCCAAATTATAGTGTGTATTTTTACATGTTCATACATTTTCTTTCAGAGACCCTCAAGTTCTACTAACAAACTCACTGCAAAGTCTGTGGCATCTGAAGCAACAAGGGTGTGTAATTAAGCACGGCTGACCAGGCAATCACAATTATATGGAGCAATTTGCACTCTAAAGTGTAATTAACCCCCAAGTCTAATAGAATTTGAATACACACCGATCAGCCATAACATTAAAACCACTGACAGGTCACGGGAATAACACTGATTATCTCGTCACAATTGCACATTTCACGGGATGGGATATATTAAGCAGCAAGTGAACAGTCAGTTCTTGAAGTTGAAGTGTTGGAAGCAGGAAAAATGGGCAAGCGTAAGGATCTGAGTGACTTTGACCAGGGCCAAATTGTGATGGCTAGACGACTTAGTCAGAGCATGTCCAAAATGGCAGGTTTTGTGGGGTGTTCCTGGTATGCAGTGGTTAATACCTACCAAAAGTGGTCCAAGGAAGGACAACTGGTGAACTGGCGACAGGTTCATGGGCGCCTAAGGCACATTGATGTAAATTGCTGAAAAAGTTAATACTGGCTATGATAGAAAGGTGTCAGAACACACAGTGAATTGCAGCTTGCTGCATAAGGGGCTGCGTAGCTCCAGACAGGTCAGAGTGCCCATGCTGACTCCTGTCAATCACCGAAAGCGGCTACGATGGACACGTGAGCATCAGAACTGGGCCATGGAGCAATGCAAGATGGTGGCTTGCTCTGATGAATAACGTTTTCTTTTACATCATTTGGATGGCCGAGTGTGTGTGCATTGATTACCTGAGGAAGAGATGGCACCAGGATGCACTAAGGGAAGAAGGCAAGCCGGTGTAGGAAATGTGATACTCTGGCGAATGTACTTCTGGGAAACTTTGGGTCCTGGCATTCATGTGGATGCTACGTTGACACGTACCACCTACCTAAACATTGTTGCAGACCTACAGACCTTCATAGCAATGATATTCCGTATTGGCAGTGGCCTCTTTCAGCAGGATAATACGCCCTGCTACACTGCAAAAATTGTTCAGTAATGGTTTGAAGAACATGCCAAAGAGTTCAGGGTGTTGACTTGGCCTCCTCAGATCTCAATCCGATCAAGCATTTGTGGGATGTGCTCGTCAAACAAGTCCGACAGGTCAGACCTGTTTTGGTGGCACAAGGGGGACCTACACAATATTAGGCAGGTGGTTTTAATGTTATAGCTGATCGGTGTATGATTACAAATCTTAGCAAATAACAACTGTTTAAAAACAAATTTAATTTAAAAATCACTGGTTATAAATGTTCGAAATTTTAAAACCTCTGAAAAGTGTTGAGAAATACATCAGTTTAATGCTTACAAATTCAACATGCCGATAAGAGTTCAGCGAAAGGAAATGTAATCGTACAATTTCCCTTTTTCCTGCTTTGCCCACAGAAACTAACACCATCGCCAAGATCTTTAGGACGAGAAACAAAATATGTAAGTTTATATTTAGAATTGACAATACTTTTAAAGCCCTGTACCAGTACATTCCTAACATAAAAAGGTTGTTTGTTACTGTGGTTCTGTAAACACCAGATGACTGCTGTAGGCAGTGAGATTCACCAGGTTGCATTCTAAAGCATGCTGAGATCTACAACAAAGTCACAAAGTAACCTTATGGGATGGTATTTGATATAAACATCTTTTCCTTATAATCTTTTCACTGTTTCTGAATGACAAGTGGCCAGTCTGTTTTTAGACAGAGGAAATCCTCATGCCTACACTTCATGTCAGATGAGCATTTGATCTGATTATCAAATCCTGTCCAAATAGTACTGTGTTCTGAGCATTAAAAAAAATTATTATCAGGTTTCCCATCATGGAATGCAAAGTCAATTGATTGGTTACTAAAAGTATTAAGTGATATGACTTTGGGCAAAAACTATTTTTGCTGAAGGGAACTGCACCTGTGACCTATAACCTGGCTGAGGGTGCCAAATATTCCATTTGGGACAATTGATCTGTTTGATGACAAAGCTTCCAAGGTTTTATGCTCAATAGTGTGAGCAGCAGTGGAATCCATGGCCTCTTAAGCCACATTTGGGCCAAAAGCAGGACTCATTGGCCTGTTTGCTGAATTCTGTGCTAGGCGGGCAGAGTCATTGGCAGAGGTGAAAATTCCATATCATAAATTCCACCCTCAGTCTCAGCTGTTTGATGTGCTATTACTGGGAACCCTCTGGGGCACTGCTCCCACATGGACTTCCACTAAAATATATATATATATATATATATATATATATATATGGACGCTCAGTAGTGGGAAGTGGAAGCTTGGTGGTTAAGACATTGGACTTCTGATTGGAAGGTCAGAGTTCAAATCCCAGTGCTGCCACTGCATATATATATATAATCAAGCTAATCACACCAAAGTTATTGTACATTACAAACAAATCCACTACTAAATATATTATATGTACCCTGATTCTTCCAGGCTACTTTTCATCTCCAACCCCCTGCACATGCTGAAAAAACACTGGTAAGTACAAAACCTGATTTTTAAGAGATGCAATGTAAGGCCTCTTTGCATACTAACACCTATTTATTGAACACATACTGATCAGTTACCCATGAGAGCTATTTTCTTAAGAAAAATTTATTCAAAAGCTCCCTGAATATTATAAAAGTGAACAGAGAATATAAACTAATTGGATTAGGTAAAAGCAACCGCATACAGATTTTGGAGAAATACACTGCATCATGGTTAATTCTCCAAGGCATTTTCAATTATTCAAATATAGCTCATGAAAACTGAGAAACTGACATGGACAAACACACGCACACACGCACACAAAATCCCTCTTGGGGAAAAAAAGTAATTTTACCGGCTAATTGACACAGATCATTATCTAGACTTTGAGTTTGACTAGAACTTTTTTGATCTTGGATGTTATCTAACTGAAATGCATAGAATTGATTGTTACAAAATATTACATTGTAAACAAGACTTGCATAGCAATAACTTGAAATGACTTGTGTAATTATAAAATCGAAAAGACCCACTACATTAAAATGTTTTGTTCATTATTCCAGACAAAGCCTGGGGTTATAAGACCAGCCATAGTTATGTCAAGATTAGATGATGACAAAGAGAAAAGCTGTTTTTCAAATACATATCAAAAACAACAAGATAGATTCTCCACTGACCACCAGAACAATGTAAGCCTTTAACATTCATTTTGTTTTACTTGCCTTGAACTGTATTAACTAGAGCATAGGATATTAATGAAATTGTTACTGCGATTTCAGAACTTTGTTACTGATATTTCAGAACCGTTACTTGATAGATCAAAAACTGTTTTGCCTAAATTAATTTTGTCAAAATACAAGAATCCAAAATGAATTTTCTCTCAGGACATAATGTGCATAGATGGCATCAAAGTTGCATAATGATTTATTTTCTTCACAAAACTTTTTAAAAGTTTGTTTAATACTTGTATTTTTACATTTTGTTTTTAAATTATACATGCACTAATAAACATTCAGCAGCATGGTTGCATAGCAAGTAGTTTTTGGGGCTTTGGCTCAAGGGGCTGGGTTCAAGCCTGAGCTCACGTTGCTGACTGTGCAGTTTTTCATGTTCTTCCTGTGCCTGTGTGGGTTGTTTCCTTCAGGTTCTGGTTTCTTCCAACCTCCTAAAAACATTTTAGGCTACTCTGAAGTTTCCATAATGTATGTGTGTGTGTGTGTGTGTGTGTGTGTGTGTGTGTGTGTGTGTGTGTGTGTGGTGTCACATGTAGGCATAATCTGATTTATTACATTGTATATAATGTAATATTGTTTTTGTAATGGGTCGTTCCTACAAATATTTCTATTTCTTGGTGCAACACAAGAGCTTTCATGCATATCTATACATGACAACGTGCCTCTTTGTTTATATATTTATTTTTTAGCTGAGCTAGTTTCCAATGTCCATTATTTGCACTAAACTTCCATATGAAGTCAGTCATTTTTTATTGGAATTATTATGTAACTTTACAACAAATTGCACAACAACTAATAATAATTTTTTGCCAAAAACATGTCAATTCATTTCTTTTAAAAAAAAAAAAAAAAAAAAAAAAGGTCTGTCCTCCGGGTTCCTGTATGATGCAATTTTTTAATCTTTTAATTTAGTATTATTCCCCAACTCCCCAATCAACCTAAGCCCAAGAGATATTCAAACTAATTCAAACACACAAGAGTGATGTAGCTGAATTTCATTTGAATGTGCTGGTAATGATGGACCTTCCCTCTGGCAGTCATGGTAGCCCACAGGGCTCTTGCCACACTGCTGGACAATCTCAGGAGCACTACAGCCTGGCCAAGGGCAGAGAGCCCCAAGAGTGCATCGTGACCCTGGCCAGGAACGAGGCTGAAGTTGCTTTCTGATACTCAGCTTAATCAAATTTGCTGTTCCATTTTAAACTACTGAAGATACTGTATAATATTGCACTTGAAGCAGGCACACATATGTCTTTTTTTTTTTTAATTCCATGTGGAGTGTTGTATTTTATTTTAGTGTCGTAATAATACTTCAATGTTCAGCTTGGTGTTTGAGTCGATATAAACATCTTGTAATAAGAATAAGACTTCCTAAAATGCCACAAGATGTTGAGGTCTCCATCATAAAAAAGAACTGACCTTCAGAATTGCTTCTGTTTAATTTGGCCTCTAAAGCTCCTCCATACTAGACAGTTTCGTCCATATACGAAGGGGACCCAAAAATTCCTGGAATTTTAATGTGGTGTGTGCACTTGGCGAGCGTACCTAAGCAATTTTACACTGAAGTGCATAGACGTATAAGGGAAAGCATCAGGAGAAAAACGTCTGGAGAAGTGGTGGAATAGACCACCTGGGAAAGCCTCAGAAATGGTAGAAACACTTGGACAAGTGTACCAGATCACAAGGAGAGTACTTTGAAGGGCATTAAAGGAGAAATGCTGTAAGTTTTTTTTAAACACTTTTTTTTTTTTTAACAATTCCAGAAATTGTTGGGTCTCCCCTCATATAATATACAGCTACAGTAACTATCAACTTATCACTTCCTGGAATACCCAAATCTCTGATCTATCGGTCCCTTTCAAGTTCTGAGCTAACGGCAAACAACAAGGAGAATGTGTGATGACTGACAACCTTTATGAACACTGCAGTGTATGTGGACTGCTTTTGAAAGATGCCCACTAACAAGAATTCTGCTGGTTATGTCTCGATATAACACTCGCTCCCATGCTATAAATCTGTGTGATCTGCCTCCCTCTTTGGAACAGCACAGACTTGATCTGGGGAGTGATGAATTTTTTTTTGCAGTCCAAGCTTAACAGACTGATTTGACTCCAATCCTTAATAACTTTGCTGTAATCTGTTTGTGTTGAAATGAAACTATCACTATTGTAAAGCTGCCAGGTAGTCTGTCAAATTAAAACCAGTCAAGATGGCAAAAATTCTCCCCAAAAATTAATACATTTCAAAGGAGAGCACACCTACTCCTGTGTGTGTGTGTGTGTGTGTGTGTCTGTGTGTGTGTGTATATATATATATATATATATATATATATATATATATATATATATATATATATATATATATATATGTCACATTAAAATATGTACTTAATATGTACTATTACATTATATTCAACTCATTCAGTCATGTTTTTATTCTATTACAATTACATTATTACAGGGAGTTTGGTCTCATCACGTACAACATCAACAGAGTAGCTCCTTAGCAGCTAGCCAGCTACTTTAAACAAATGACACCTGTTAAACTCACCTCAACATTTCTTTTACAATCATTTAACCCACCATGGGCAATCGAAAAGTTGCTGTTGAAAACTTGCAAAACTGTTATTTCACTGTGAAGCAGGGGTACACTTTAGTGTAGTCTGGGGTGAAGTTTGTTTTGTATTTTCTTTTTTCTTTTTTTTTTGGGACACTCTGCCGTGATGCTACAGTGATACTGAACTGATGGATGGACTGACGGGAGAGAGAGAGAGGTCGACTTTAAAGCCTGCCCACAGAGAAATCTGATAGGCTTAGCTAGCAGAAAGAGAGACCAATCAGGATATGCTTTTTGTCACGCGCTCGCTCCCTGCTCATACTATTAATTCTGTGGTCTCTCACTTGCTCTCAAAAAAAAAAAAATATATATATTTCCAGGATATTTTACATAATTTGCAGCTGTCAGAGAGCTGCTGTCACTATACAGGAGCCTCCTGGAACTTCCGGAAGAAGTGGGATGTTTGTTTATATTGTTATTTATTTTTTATTTATTTGATTTTTTATCTTTCTTTTCATGTTATACATGATGTGGACTCGACCGTATTCGGAAAAAGTCCGTGTTTGTCACGTATCGGGGAAACTCTGGACTCCACTTCCCATCAGCCACTGCACTGCTCTAGTTGTCACATGACCACCTGCACCTGATTCATGTTTTGGTTAATGAGCACTCATGTGTATATATAGTCCTGGTCTGCACTATGTGCTTGTCTTTCGTTGTCTTAGACCCCTGTGTTCCATGTTTCTTGATCTTGTTAGTTTATGTTTAGTTTTGCCACAGTATTATGCTAAGTAGTCTTAGAGTCGGCCGAGGACGTCGCTCCTCTCCCTGGCCTCGCGGAGGACCTCGCCCCGCTTTCATGCTCGGCCGAGGTCGTCGCTCCGCCTTCCTGCTCGGCCGAGGACGTCGCTCCTCTCCCTGGCCTCGCGGAGGACCTCGCCCCGCTTTCATGCTCTGCCGAGGACATCGCCCCGCTTTCCTGTTCAGCCGAGGTCGTCGCTCGGCCCGCCGTTCAGCTGGGGACGTCGCTCGGCCTTCCAGTTCAGCTGGGGACGTCGCCCCGCTTTCATGCTCTGCCGAGGAAATATCTCAGCCTCCCTGTGCCATTGTAGAAGCCGCCCGGCCTCCTGGTTTTGCGGGGGACATTTTCTCCAGGGGGCCAGGACCACCAGATGGAGGACGTATAATTTTGGGCGCTCCGGGATTAGTGCCCTTGGGGGAGGGTTCTGTCACGTATCGGGAAACTCTGGACTCCACTTCCCATCAGCCACTGCACTGCTCTAGTTGTCACATGACCACCTGCACCTGATTCATGTTTTGGTTAATGAGCACTCGTGTATATATAGTCCTGGTCTGCACTATGTGCTTGTCTTTCGTTGTCTTAGACCCCTGTGTTCCATGTTTCTTGATCTTGTTAGTTTATCTTTAGTTTTGCCACAGTATTATGCTAAGTAGTCTTAGATTCAGGTTGTTTGTCTCAGTGTTTTGTTTCATGCCACAGTAGTTTTCCAAGTTGTGTTCGTGTCTTTGTTTGATATTACGTTTACGTCAATAAGTCATTATCTGCACCTGCTTCTGGCTCGACCTCGAATTGTGACAGTGTTAAGTTCGAGTACAAATTTACCCGAGTGTGTGACAAGTCCGAATTCGTTCATAATTAGATTCGAGTCCAAGTCTGGGATCAAGTAACCCATCTCCACTACTTACTGTACAGTAGTCATTGTATTGTTGTTTTCAGCTTTCAGTGAGCTTTTTAGTGGAGTAGGCATCACTAAATGCAAATCAGCTGAGCCAAGAACATGCTTGGTTAGTTTTGAGTGAACATGAGAATGAAAATCAGTGTTACAGAAACTTTTATAAATCTGGTAGGAAAAGTTTGGTTTGGCCTCAGAAAACATTTACACACAACATTACTCAACAAAATTATTACTGAGGCCTAATGAATCCAGGAAATTCTATATCTATCTAAGCCTATATTAATTACTATGACATTTGATGATGTTTCTTCATTGTCATGTATTGACATGGTGTGTTGTTACCTGTTACCTGTATGGAAATTCACTGAAACCAAACACAGTGGAGACAAGTAGACATAAGTGCTAGATTCTTTATGACAAACCAGATCAACAAGCAGGCAAAGCACGTAATTAAATAGGCAGGGATCAATGCACAAGCAAACAGTGCAATACAGCTAAATTTGAATGAGAGTCCAAAACAAACAAGACCCATAGAAACGATGCAGGATAGAAGACTCAGAGATTGGAGACACAACATGGATTGACAAAGCATTAAAATGGTAGAGCGTGAGTGATGGGTTAACGATGAGAAGTGTGTGTGTGTGTTTGTAGGAAGGTGAACATGAGAGTAACAAAGGCTGCGTCCGAAATCGCATACTATGACAGTACGTACTGCATTGCAGTTGAAACAGTACGTACTAATCAGTATGTGATTGTATTATGACTACAATCCTGGACATATTAGCCATATTAGCATTGTCATGTGATCTTCCTGTGACCTTCATGTGAAATCTTAAACAAGTTAACAATTTATTTGGGTATTGTTAAACAAGTCCTGTTTAACCAAGGTTTAATACTTAAAAAGAGCCGACGCTGTCTTCTGCGTCTTTCTTTCTGAGCTTGCCAGCACCTGTCCCATTGCATCATGGGATTGTTTGACTCACATAGTGTGCATCAGTTGCATACTGCCAAATCTCGCCGGAAGCAGTACACCCTCACCTACTGATAATTCGGACATACTACCCCTCAGGCATACTGCTTTTCACCTACTATATAGTAGGTAAGTATGAGGATCCTGGTGTAGCATTTATACATACAACACGCTTTCTGACAAATTTCTTCAAACGCGAAACATCATAAACCAACTGGGAGCTGTTTTGGGGTTTTCTATACTTCTCCTTATCGAATTAATATCAGTCATTTTGAACGTTGTCAATGTGCAGAACTATGATTCAATAGTTTTATTTATTTATTTATTTACACATGATCAAAAACTCATGCAAGTTAGCAAGTAAAGAACCCAACTTAATAATCTATGCCCTGCAGTAACTCACACTTCTGCATCACATAGCATCTAATGGAAAATGCTGATGCACTATCAGATTTTACGTTATTCTTTTTCCTTCCTTCTTATATCTAGTCCCTATTTTGAGCTTGCATTCTGATGTGGCTGTCTGCTTTTATGTATATCCGAATTGTCTCCTTCCTGGTGTATATCTGCACATCAAAACCTTTGTTCTTGCTTCAATGCGACTGTTGAAATTGGTCAGGTTCAATCCATTGGGATTTTGGCAACAAAAAAAAAACCTTTGTGAATTGAGAAAAAAAAGAAGAAGAACACTGACGTAAATCATTATTTTATAATAATAAGTCTCGACCATAAGCAGTGTTGTCTGCATGATTAGAATACTAGGACTATTTTAGGGCTATTTTAGCAGGTTTCTTCTTAATACGGATTTTGTGTTGTAATGGCACCTTCAGGGAAATGATCTTGTATTAGATAGGAGCTGGATAGAGTGCTGTAAGAGATTACCGAGTATTTGATATACAGCGCATCCGGAAAGTATTCACAGCGCTTCACTTTTTCCACATTTGGTTATGTTACAGCCTTATTCCAAAATGGATTAAATTAATTATTTTCCTCAAAATTCTACAAACAATACCCCATAATGACAACGTGAAAGAAGTTTGTTTGAAATCTTTACAAATTTATTAAAAATAAAAAACAAAAAAAAGCACATGTACGTAAATATTCACAGCCTTTGCTCAATACTTTGTTGAAGCACCTTTGGCACCAATTACAGCCTCAAGTCTTTTTGAGTATGATGCTACAAGCTTGGCACACCTGTTCTTGGGCAGTTTCTCCCATTCTTCTTTGCAGGACCTCTCAAGCTCCATCAGGTTGGATGGGGAGCGTCGGTGCACAGCCATTTTCAGATCTCTCCAGAGATGTTCAATCGGGTTCAAGTCTGGACTCTGGCTGGGCCACTCGGGGACATTCACAGAATTGTCCTGTAGCCACTCCTATCTCGGTTATCTCGGCTGTGTGCTTAGGGTCGTTGTCCTGTTGGAAGATGAACCTTCATCCCAGTCTGAGGTCCAGAGCGCTCTGGATCAGGTTTTCATCAAGGATGTCTCTGTACATTGCTGTATTCATCTTTCCCTCGATCCTGACTAGTTTCCCAGTTCATCCCCACAGCATGATGCTGCCACCACCGTGCTTCGCTGTAGGGATTGGCCAGGTGATGACTGGTGCCTGGTTTCCTCCAGACATGATGCTTGCCATTCAGGCCAAAGAGTTCAATCTTTGTTTCATCAGACCAGAGAATTTTGTTTCTCGTGGTCTGCGAGTCCTCCAGGTGGGCTGTCATGTGCCTTTTACTGAGGAGTGGCTTTTGTCTGGCCACTCAACCATACAGGCCTGATTGGTGGGGTGTTGCAGAGATGGTTCTTCTTCTGGAATGTTCTCCTCTCTCCACAGAGACACGCTGGAGCTCTGTCAGAGTAACCATCCGGTTTTTTGTCACCTCCCTGACTAAGGCCCTTCTCCCTCAATCACTCAGTTTGGCCGGGCGGCCAGCTCTAAGAAGAGTCCTGATGGTTCCAAACTTCTTCCAATTACAGATGATGGAGACCACTGTGCTCATTGGGACCTTCAATGCTGCAGAAATGTTTCTGTACCCTTCCCCAGATCTGTGCCTCAATACAATCCTGTCACGGAGGTCTACAGACAATTCCCTGGACTTCATGGCTTGGTTTGTGCTCTGACATGCATTGTTAACTGTGGGACCTTATATAGACAGGTGTGTGCCTTTGCAAATCATGTCCAATCAACTGAATTTACCACAGGTGGACTCCAATCGAGTTGTAGAAACATCTCAAGTATGATCAGTGAAAACAGGATGCAACTGAGCTCAATTTTGAGTGTCATGGCAAAGGCTGTGAATACTTATGTACATGTGCTTTTTTTGTTGTTTTTTATTTTTAAGAAATTTGTAAAGATTTCAAACAAACTTCTTTCACGTTGTCATTATGGGGTATTGTTTGTAGAATTTATGAGGAAAATAATTAATTTAATCCATTTTGGAATAAGGCTGTAACATAACAAAATGTGGGAAAAGTGAAGCGCTGTGAATCCTGTCCGGATGCACTGTATAATGAGTATTTTTAAAAGCTAATAACGTCTGGGATCGTTGTGGTTTCAACCATTGCATGTGCTAAAGGAAGTTGATTTATGAAATCTGTTCAGTGATCCTATGGAAGATGTTTTCTCCATTAGTGGTCTTATATTTGACTATTCTAAGCAAATATTTGCAGAAAAAAAAATTGCTTTCCTCTTAGTACATTTTTTCAAACTGCAGGTTTCTGCAGAGTGTCTGCCACTTGGTCACAATGAGCCCCTGTGAAAACATTCCATTTGGGTCCTACTCATGTTGCCTTTCCAAATATTGAAAGCTCGTGCATACATGGAAAGATCTGCATGTGCATACTCCCACACCTTTAATAAACCAGCAGTAACCTGGTTGCCTTGTTATGGCCAGTAGTACTGTGTACACCTGCTTAACATGACCGAACACTCTCATAGCAAAGCAGAAAACATGCAACTATGCAACAAATAATTTGCATATTTGCACTATATTCAAATACTGGCACAGCAGCCAAGACTAAATAACAGCAAAGCCAGTTAGGCTGCTCACTCATTTGAATGCCATTCAGTGGGCTTTCCTTTCACTAAAAGTCCGTCCATCCATCCATCCTTTTCTGTACTGCTTATCCTACCCAGGGTCATGGGGGAACTGGGGTGCCAACCCATTACAGGGCCCACTCACACACATTCAGAGAATTTGTAAATGCCAATCAGCCTACAAGTGCTTGTCTTTGGACTAGGGGAGGAAACCTGAGTACCTGGAGAAAACCCCTGAAGCACGGGGAGAGCAGACAAACTCTGCGCACACAGGGCAGAGACAGCATTCGAACCCCCAGCCAGAGAGGTGCAAATCAACATGTGCTAAGCCACTTTAATAAATTATTTGTTGTACTCTTTCAGTGGGAGGGATGGTATACTCTGTCTCTCCTGTCAATCACAGTGACACTAGAAAATTGTGGGCATCTATGAGCCCACAATGTATACAGAAGAGTGCAGATTTTCTGCGTTTTTCCGCCGAATGTGTTACGCTGCATTGTGAGGCAGCATGAGCAGCAGTTCGAAAATATGCATTTGGCTACCTTCCTATGTTTTGGACGTAGCACATTTTAGCCTTCCTGCTCCCTGGTTGGCTGCTGTAATGTGACAGGAGCGAGCTGGCTGGTGGATGGAAATTGGCGGATGACCAAATTGGGGAGAAAAAAGGGTATAGTTGAAAAATAGAAGTTATGACGCCTTATGATTTATGATTTATCAGCCAGAGGAGGAAGACAAGGAACGAGAAGGAAAAAAAACAATAATAATAAAAAAACATAGGAGCTTTCTTTTTCCTCTCTTTTTTGGTTTTGGGTGCCACTCATAATCTCATAATCAAATGGCATTCTGATACTTATGCCAAGTAGGCTGGTAGACCGAAACAAATCATTTCAAACAAAACAAAAATAAAGCAATATAATTGGACCAAATAATTACTGACTTCAAAATGATGTGAAATCAGGCGTATGCTATTGGATCTAATGAGTGTTTCCCAGACCTCCCCCTAAACCATGGATTATCTTTCAAATTCAACATTTGATAATGCACAAAAAAGTTGCAATGCATTAGGTATAATGGAAAAGTACACATTAAACATAAAGTTGATTTATGTGGTGTTTCTTGCGTACATCTAAAATACAGAAGGAGTGAGCCAGAGTGGTTAAATGGAGTCATTTAACTGCTGGATAGTGCCGTTATTCACACTTCCATTGTTCAGAGTGAGCAATTAGAGACACATTGGTATCAACACCTGGGTCGCAGGCCCTGCACTGCACCACACTTGTTCTGATCCTGGTTTTGGTTAAATGCTGAATAATGATCCTTTCAAGCAGTTTATATAAAGCTTTAATTTTTCTCCCAATATTTACATGGTATAATCAGAATATGTCATGCCACAAAATGGGAAAATCAGCCATCCACTCGATTTAGCAGATGCAGAATTTAAAGCCAAAATGATGAAATTTGTTTGTGTAAATCCATGGCTTTTTCAACATTATCCCTAATCCTGAATAGGCACATACTGGTGATGTCACACAGCCAAGGTGATTAAACACAGGCTGAAGTAAATAAGAGGGAAGAGCTTTTACTGACAATTCACGAGATGGCAGTACTACAAGCGTGTATCTTGGTTCTCTAAGTGGCAAGCTTTTAAGAGCTGGCCTCCACCACAAAACATGTTTTGATATCTTAATCACTGTGTTTATCTGTAAAGGCATTTTACGCAAACTGTAGGCAGTAAGTCATAACATTGCCAGAAAGATTGTTGTCAGTGAGGGAAAACGCAACTGTAAATGCATTTTATTTCGAGCCAGATAGACATAAACTCTGTCAGCATCTTGTTTTAAAACCACTCTACAGACTTTGTGTCATTCATTTCCTTGGTAATTTTATGACTGTGCTGATAGATGGTCTTTTGAGAAAGAAGAAGAGCTATGCTTAAAAATGTTCTTCCACCTTCAGGATCTCATGCCAAGCCCAATAAAATGTAAATTAGCACAGACAATTTGATGTTTGTTATTAACTGAAATGTGTTTCTTCTCTACAATATCAACAATGATATCTCGATTAAATTTGCTATGTGCCATGGAAACAAGATGAAATGCTAATACATTTGGCATACTTCCCAGTCTAATGCATGAATGTAGCATGTTTACTTACATTCAGGATGTTTGTCAAACCTAAAATGCATAATTTGTTTTACTATGGTAATTGTTGGTGAATGTTCCAATAATATCCTCCTACAATTACCTGTACTGTTTTCTCTAACAGGATGTTTTGCTCTTGTCCAAAAGTCTTAGCCAAACTTAGTAGATAAATGGATAAATAAATGAAAAAGCATCTACTCGCAAACCCTTGCCTCACATTTTTCATCACTTTCCTGTATTAATTTGGATCACTGCCCTGAGCATAAAGACTGAGTTGCAAGCCAGACTTTGAGAGTGCTTTGATCCTTAATTTATTCTGCTGGGAGAAACAGAGGAAAGGGGTTTCGTTTCTTAAAGGCAATGGATTCTTGAATAGCCAAGCATCAGATATTCACAAGTTTTTAAAAAATGCACTAAAAGTATTAGGCACCATTAAATATTTTTTAAACATGCCTATTTTGTGTCTGAATTATTGCGTCAGTCGAAAGGAAAAAATCGCTTTCCAAATGTTTTTGTTTTTTTCCAAAAGAATTTAGTGTTACAGAGAATGGTTAAATAACTGTCTATATTAAGTAATAGATAGTGTTACTTACGCAAGCGTACTGCCTAATGAAGTGGATGGTGTGTGTGTGTGTGTGTGTGTGTGTGTGTGTGTGTGTGTAGGATCAGTATGACTGTAACCACAGGTGTTCCATTAAGTACCTAAATCTATTTAAGGACTTATTCATTGTCCATGGATACCCTGTGATTCAAACACTGTGTTTTTGCACAACACCAAGCTTACCCACAACCTTATTTCTCCTGGAGTGACCCGTATCTACGTACTACTGTTGTTATTAGACTGTCTTTTTCATTTATTCATTCATTTTCAGTAACCAACTCTGAGCATGAAGACACCCTGGCTGGAACACCTGTCCATCCCAGATTAAACAGGCCTGTCATTAATCTATCAGAGCACTAGGCTTAGAGTGAATATAAAAACTTGAGTATGCTGACTTGTGTTCTAGTGTTCCCGGGATATGCTTTGGATCCACCATGACCCTCACCTGGATAAAGTGGGTACTGAAGATGAATGAATGACATTTAAATAAAAGAAAAACTTCAAGAAACCACTACCTTTCCCCGTTCATACCTTTCTTTAATAGATGCACACTGATTGTGGTTCATTTAGAACAGAGGTTAATTGGAATTTTTCATATAATTACATTTTATTAGCACTATTTAATTACTCATTTCCTTGGTGTATTTGTATTCTCATCTCACTCCCTGTGCTGTAATGAATGTTATTACCAAACATCCCTAAGGATAGGAATACCTGACGTCTGATCTTGTGGGGACATGTGGCTGGTCCCCAGGAGATAATCTACCTTTTTTATTTTTTAAAGAAGGACACTAAGACAAACGTGTGTGTGTGTGTGTGTGATTGACAAGCCTTAGTTCATGTCTTTGAGTGCCCTCAAGTGAGGCTGTCTGTTCACTGATTGCGTATAATAAATCTTTCTCTCCTGCTGAACCTTTTGTTCTGTTTAACAAACACGCTACACACACGTAGGTGTCAATGAATGAAATTTCATCCCCAATTATATCTATATACCATGAATTCCAATGAACAATGACCAATGATGAAATGGGTCGTGCGTATAGCTTTTCATTACTGTTATATTTTTAACTATAAATGTTATCTATAGGAATTTTAATAGTAATTATTATGTTGTCATGCTGTTAAGAGAGAACTTGGAGACCTGATACAGTATAAGTTCTATACTGCACTAATACTGCGTCACTGACACAAGAAATAAAACGGTAACGTTTACATTTACAATAAATGATATTTATTTCTGGGTGCACCGTGGGTTAGTGGTTAGCACATTTACCTCACACCTCCAGGGTCGGGGGTTTGATTCACACCGTGGCCCTGTGTGTGCGGAGTTTGCTTGTTCTCCCCGTGCTTCAGGGGTTTCCTCTGGGTACTCCGGTTTCCAGACCAAAGACATGCGTGGTAGGCTGGTTGGCATGTCCAAATTGTCCAGGGTGTATCCCGCCTCGTGCCCGATGCTTCCTGGGATAGGCTCCAGGTTTCCCCATGACCCTGAAGGAAGGATAAGTGGTATAGAAGATGGATGGATGGATATTTATTTCTAATTATTCAAGACTTTCTTGACAACTGAGCACAGCTGGCTCAAACTGATACATCTTTTCTGAAAAAGTTTTAGGTCTACATTCAAACCAACTTTATTTGAGCCTCAATGTTTGTCCTAAGAGGCAATCGATCGTGAGGGGCACTTCAGTAATTACTTACTGACTAACAGAGCACCATCGATATGTTTTTTCTTAAGTAATCAAAAACTGTTGAGTCTGCATCCCAAATACTGATTGTTGACGTTTCATCAATAACATCAGGCCTTGCTTTACAGATTGCCAGCAGTACGTTGTCCACAAAGGATGAGCCTCATGGAAGAGGAGATTTGGAAGGGGAGAAGGAGTCCTCTGAAGTACGTGAGAAGTGTATGTCAAGCTCAATACTCGTGAAGAATCAGGCCAGGGAATACAGCACTCCATCGCCAAGAGGCATGTCTCTATAACGTGTCCCCACCACTGTAAAGCCCTTGAAGGGTGAAAATGGAAACCAATGATAGTAATATTGAAGTGTTCACACAGAATGTGTTAGACAAAGAAAGAAAGAAAGAAAGAAAGAAAGAAAGAAAGAAAGAAAGAATGAAATGTAACCTCTGGCATTGTGTAATCACACAGTTCAATATCATTGTTATTTGGAAATGTGATTTTAATGTAATATTTCTGTTGATTAAGTAAGCAAGAAGCGCTTGTCACTTTTTAAAGGCTGTTATATCGCAATGCATTTATGAGGATCAGAGAATTTAGAAACTGTTTTGTACTATTTGCTCTCTTCAGCCTTTTTCTACCGTCTAATTTCTTCGGCTTTTGTTTCTACACAGCTACTCTATTCAGTACTTTACTGCGGTGTTCTCCAAATCTGTCCTTAGGGCCCCAAATGGTCCACAGTTTGCTCTCTCACAGATCCTTGGCGCAAGGATGGCTTGTAATAATGTTTATATTAAATTTGATGAATTTGCTGATTTAACACTTTCATGGATTGAAAGGAACACATACACAGGCAAGAAAAAGTATGTGAACCTTTTGGAATTTCATGGTTTTCTGAATAAATTTGTCATAAAATGTGATCTGATCATCTAAGTCAAGGGAATTGACAAATATAATTTGCCTAAAATAATAACACAAAATAAAACCTGACTCCAATTAGCTTTTTTCAGGTCATTAACTCAAGGGTTCACATACTTTTTCCACAGGCACTATGAGGTTTTTTTGGTTTTTCTCAATAAAGACATGAAAGATCAGAATTTATTTTGTGTTATTATTTTAGACACATTATTATTTGTCGATACCCTTGACTTAGATGAAGATCAGATCACATTTTATGACAAATTTATGCAGAAAACCATGAAATTCCAAAAGGTTCACATACTTTTTCTTACCACTGTATATACAGAATGTATATGCTGTAAAATTAATTCCCAAAAACATACATCCAGAAGAATTTCTCCTATTTGTGATATTTTTAGATTTTTAACTACACTGTAAAACTGCACACTGAAGTTCATTTAATTAAAAAAAAACTTGAGGAAACTAATTACCTCAATTTCTTTAAGACAAATACACTTAAATATAACAAAAATTTAACTAAAACTTTGTCATTTAAAATTATTTTTTGTTATATTTAAGTGTATTTGGCTTAAAGAAATTGATTCATCAACTTAGAAAATTTTGAGGTAATTAGTTACTATAGCTTCAAGAACTCTTTGTGCATTTGGAAACATACAGTTGAGGTCATAAGCTTGCATGTACATTGCAGAAGGCAACACAATATATTAAGAGCCAGGGGGTGTAAAATATTGAACAGGATGATTGGTGTAACTTGTTATTATTTTGTTTAAGTATCTTACTTTTTCATTTAGTACTTCCCTTCAAAAGCTACATGAGATATTTACATGTTTCCCAGAAGATAAAATAATAGCAACTGAATACACCTCAGAATTCCCAGAATACACCTCAGCCTACTAACATGGCTGCCATGGACTACAACTCCCAACCCAGCACACACAATAACTGGAGTTCTAACCCCCCCCATACACACACCACCCTTTATAAGGGACTTTTCATTCACAAAGACTTTTCGAAGTCTATGTTCAGAGGTTTTTGTTTCTGTCAAATCAAGCTGTTTTTTGTAATCATTATTGTGTCTTTGTTTTTTGGGGGGGTTTTGGTATTCTGTCTATTCTCGACTCCACTTTACTGCCCATCCTAATCCAGTCTGATTATCTGATCACCTGACCCTTGCCTGATTACTGTTCATGCTTTTGCTCGACAATTTGGTTTTTGATATTTCATTAATGTTGCCTTACCTGCAATTGTGTCCGTCTGATCCTCCATTACATGACAACACCATTCAACCCCCCCCCCCCCCCCCCCAAGCGCATCGTGTTATTGATAATCAGTGCGTGTTTGCACCTTTTGTAATAGTTGTGTACGAGTCCCTCAGTTGTCCTTGGTGTGCAAAGATGGATCTCAACATCATATAGCCGCTGTTAGAAAGGGGTCAAATAATTTAAAAAAATGAAAAGATTCTTCCGAAGAACTGTGGGTGTTTTAACTGCTCAGGACAAACAAAGGACTCATGAACAACTATCACAAAACATAAATAGAGTCATGGATCATCCAGGATTGATTAAGAATCAAGCGTGTGTAAACTTTTGAACTGGTTCACTTGAGTAAATTCAGTTATTATTGTGTCTTGTGTACTATATGTGAGCATCTGTTATGTGAAATAGCTTATTCAGGGCAGCACTAAACAAAATTAAAAAACAAAATGCAATTTTTATGATCTCTTATTTAAAAAAGAAATTAACATTTTACGGATTCTGCAAGGCATATATAAAGTTTTTCACTTTTCACTTTTCACTAGCCTTCTTGCTAGTATGTATTCAGCATGTATCTGATATATTTGCCACCATTAAGCACTCTGGCGTTGGTTTTTGGGCGCGTCTGTGCGTTCCACAAAAGTAAAGCTGACAGATTTTGTGTAAACTGCTCAGTTTTCAAATAGCATGGCATCACACACTGTCAGTGGGTCCTGATTGCTTTGCTATGAAAGTGAAGTTTCAAGTGGTGAGTAGTTGTGTCTATCTGTCTGCCAAATTTCAAAGCCATCAGTTCCCAGCAGCGAACACAATGGACCCAATTACTCTGATATTTGTAGCACCTGCAGATTTAGAGATTCAGACTCAGTATGTTCCATGCCTGACAGAAGAGCCGCTGAATGCTGCAGCCCCATTAATTACTTATTTATGCTCAAAGCTAACCGACGTTGACAGGCTTATGCTAATTAAAATGTTTGGTTTGAGCATCCGATTGCTGTAAGCCTTATAAGATTACTGTTAAGACCTGAGCATCTGTGCTCACTTTTCTTCTATGGTTTTTTGCCACCATCTGCTTCTCGGGCAAATTCAGCTTTAGCTAACGCGTCAACATTATTAATTTAGTCTCGTACAAATGTGTCCTAAGTGTTAGAATTGTAATTCTAGGAGTATTGAGCTACTTGTGGTCTGTTATTCCAGTTGAACTGTAAGACGCTTTGTGCATGGTGGAGTTGTTGAACCAATATTAGTATCATTACTGGTGATTAGTATTAGTATTAGTATTAGTATTAGTATTAGTAATCAGACATAAATCAGATAATTAGTTCAATAGAGTCCATCTGTGTGCAATTAAGGTGTCACAAATACACCTGTTCTTGGAAGGCCCCAGAGTGTGTACTTAAACAAACAGCATTATGAAAGCCAAGGAGCTAATTAAGCATTGAAGCATAATTCACTGAACAACATACCGCATGGATCATTTTAATCTCTCAGAAAAAAGGTACCAAACTCTACCTTTCATTGTCACTGGGGAGACAACCCCCAAGGGTACAGTACATCTTTTGTACCTTTATTTTATATCTTACCTGAAAAGGTGCACATAATGTACATTTAAAGTATTATTCTAAAAAGGTGGCACGAGTGGCCCTTAGGGTCAAATTATGCATCTTGAATAATTTCTAAAGCCACTCTACATTCATATTGCCATGTACACTTGAGGGTACCACCTGAGTGACAATGAAATGTGGTTTAGTTTTTTTTTTCCAGAGTGTATCTTCTTCTCCTGTAGTTCTTTTTTTCTGGTCATAGATGCAATAATTTTTCAAAAAGAAATATACACTAAAGACCAACCCCTGCCCCCATATTTTTGCTGATATTTACAATATTGTGTTTAATAATTCATTATTCATAGGACTTTAATGTGCTCAAAGAGGTAGTGAGAGAGTTGAATGGTGAGCTCACATTAGAACAGAACTGCCTTGGCTAATTATTTAGATAAGTAGAATTTGTAGAACAGTAGCATTCTTGTTTATTAAAGCACATCCCTGATAAAAGCAGGCAAATCGAAGCAAAATAGTTCTGAGGCGGGTGAGAAGAGTGGTAGGGTAAAGTGCTGGGCACACACTATAGGAAGTGGACTGCGTGACAACCTCAGAGATAGCTCATGAAAGACTAGTGAAGACATTAGCATAAGCGAGTTGGAAATGAGGGGGAAGGTGACATTTCCAAACTGTTAGTATTTCCTTGGAACACAAATCAACAGAATACTTTGCATGAACAGCAGTTATGATTTAGGAATACTATATTCACAGAAAATGCCTGAGAAGGTGTGTATGACATATTTATATGCATATAAAACAGAATATACTGTATAGGATGCTTCCTTTCACATGAAGTGCAATTAAACAGAAACTGCTATTGATCATCCATTGTAGAATGAAACTTTAATCACTGACCAATTTACCACATTGATCATCTTATCTTCTTCTGCTGTAGTTCGTTCTGGCCACGGATCAAATATTTCATTCAGTTCCATTCAGTTATATTTACATAACACTTTTAACAATAGACTTTGTCACAGGGCAGCTTTACAGAACTCTCGATGTGGATTTAGATACCTAATAAGCAAGCCAGAGGTGACAGCGGAAAGTAAAAGACACCATGAGGAAGAATCCTTGAAAGGAACCAGGCTTATGGTTGACACCAGATAGTAGGATTAAAAGTAATTACTCTTCTGCAGTTGAGTGCTATACAGTCAAACAGTACTGAGTGTGTTGAAGGATGTTCAGTATCTGTATCTATGATTACAGTTTTCAGTGTCAGGGTGCATTTGTATTTACACTACAAGCCAAGACTATGGACACATGTCTCAATTACATTCATTTCCCAACACAAAACAGGTTTATACTCTAACTCTGTGGAGCTAAATGGGACAGTCAGCCTACCACCCTAGAAAGGCAAGCAAATCAATAGAACATCAGCAACCCAGAAAGATAAGCAGTATAGAAGATGGATGGATGGATGGAAAATCATGAATAAAGAAGCTGGAAATGTAAAGATTCAAATGGAATGTGTTTATCTTTCTTTATCTAAATTGTACTAAATCCATATCCTACATGTAGAATGTCTTTTTTTAACAAGAAAAAAATGCAAAGTTTGTACCTTAGCAGCATGGGTGTACAAAAAATGCTGCTGAGAGCCCAAAATTGGTGATGTCAGTGGGTCACCAGCTTGATGCAGTTATTGCAAGCAAGAGATTTGCAACCAAATATTAAGTGTTATTTACTTTAAGACTATCTGTTCCAATACTTTTGCTCACCTAAAAATTGGGTGCCATGTTCTAAGTTGTTTAACACATCTAGATGTCAATTTCAGGAAACGAAAGATGAAATTTTGATCTATCGTGTCATATGCATCTTTTGAAATCAAAACCAAATGTCTTCAGTCTATAGCAAAAACAAAAGACTTGACCTTGGGGTCATTCCATCTCGTGTGTTCCAATGCAGGTTGCTTGACTGTTTTTATTTTCCGAATTTGTTTTTTTTTTTTTTTTTGGAGTGATTACCTTTATATATTGACATTGCAAAATCGCCGGTTTTTTAGAATTATTATTTTACTTGGTTTAACTATGGTCATACAGCTGTTTACCGAAACCTCAGTATCTCGGCTCAGGATGGCCCTAGCTCCATGGGACAAAAACTGATCTCTAGAGAACATTAAGGTACATGAGCATATATAAACAATTTCATGTTCACATTCATGTTCTTTTGTGTTAGATCTTAAGTCAAAATGTAATGCTCAAGATTGCTCACAGTTCCACTTTTAGGTTCAATTAATAATTCAGTTCAAAAAATAATTCCCTTCACTTTCTGGTTGAATATCTCTGGTGGAGGACCAGACCCGGACCTGAAATTTTGCAGAAACAAGTCCTATAGTAGCATTCAGCTGTAAAAATTATGAGTTTGAGGTTGGAGATTGGACACTGAGAGTCAGATTTGAAGAACCAGCCTGATCCATCATGTTGATATGGTGTACAGTTGGTATGCAAACAGATTTTTATCCAAATATGGAATTACTGTGTTTAGTTAGGTGGTTTGCAAATGAAGTGTCATAAACAGAACTGTGGTGTTTTTTTCTTCTATGATAAAAGCAGTAAGTGACTTTTGAGTCGTAGTCACTTATTGTTTTTATCACAGGAGCAACAAAAAAATTTGAAAAATTAAAAAAAAGTGTAATATAGTCAAGCAACCAACTTTGGAGTTATTGGACCACTTGAGATTGAATGACCCCTTGCTGTTCCAATATGTTTGAAAGGGAGTGTAAGTATAGCCAGATCTGATGAATGAATTCCTTTGTTTTAATACTAATTTGTATGCCAGAACTATCCTTAAAATATACCTCAATACTTCGAACTATTAGTAAAAACAATTTCAGACATTTGACTTTGCTGTGACCTTGACCCTGTTTGTATCAATATCAAATATCTAATCAGTTTATCTGCTGGTTACGATGATAATTGCACATAAATCCTATAAACCCAGACATACGCACGACACACTGATGGATAGGCAGAATGGATGGACCGATGGCAAAAATTGTAGATAGCAATGAAAATTAGGCTTGCGTTTCTAACCATGAACGTGTAAGTAACATCTTGGTATGACAAAAAAAAAGAGAACACTATTGAAGAAGAACTATTTCCGACATTTGACCTTGTGTGACCTTGTGTGACCTTGACCCTGTTTGGAGCAATTCCAAAATCCGATTAGTTCATGTGCTAGTTACAGTGATAATCCCACATAATTCCTACAAACATTCAACCCACAAAAAGTCAATCACTCTCAATAGTAGAGGCATAAAGAAAGGGGAAAGAAGCATCTAATCATGCTCAAGTGAAAGTACTATGAGATCTTTCATATTCCACCTAAACTAATTACCAGGACTGCAGTAGTTCAACAATAGTTGAATATTGTTCTCATTATCTTGAGAGCAGCAGATGGTCATGATAACCTGTGAAAAATACCGTGTGCCTTGAAATCTCGTATGTGATCATCCTTCGCCCAGCAGTATTTCCATTTCGTCTTGCGAAAGAAATATAAAAGTCAAAGTACTTGCCCAAACAAGCTTACAGGTAACACAAGATAGCCTACATAGAATCACAGCAACTGATGACTGCATTAACAATGAGACTCTCGCATGACTCACCTACGATGCAACTCGCTCAAGGGAAAGAAACCAGTTGTGGGGCCTAAATGTCATAATATACTTTCAAATGGACTTAAAACTCTACACCCACTTGAGTAATGCCTTCTGTTAGACAATACAGCCAACATTCTCACCATTGTTATACCACTCTATGAGAAAGGTATAAAGGAAGTTCATTTAGAAGAAAAAAGACCATTTGAGTAGAAAATGTAACTTAAGACCAACATCTTATAGCTTACTTTGATTACCAAGCCAAAAGTATATGTTTATTAACTTTCTTGCACATTTTCTCACTCACTTGTTAAGTGGAATACTGATTCTACTTTTACCCATGGCTGTGCATGACATAAAAGCTGTAAATATTGTACCTCAGAATCAAGTAATAAATAATTATAAAATTAAGTCTAGTGTTTAAAAAAAGTCAATGATGATGAAAGAAAGGGTAGAAGTATGTGTTTATTCTCGATGCAACAAAATTCAAAACACACATCTCATCTGTTAGGTCTGCACCACTATGAAACATAACACAATAACTTCAAATTGCCTAATTTGTAGCCATAAAGTAATCATTACTTAAGCATTAATAAAAAGTTAATTGCTTGAGACCTTGATAAGCAAGGAATTTTATGTAACCTGATTTTTGAACATTTTAGTTGAATGCCCCTGCACTAAAGCATATGTTACAGTTTACAGTTACATTTATATAGCACTCTATACATTGCTGCATTCATCCTTCCCTCGATCCTGACTAGTCTCCCAGTTCATCCCCACAGCATTCACCACCGTGCTTCACTGTAGGGATGGTATTGGCCAGGTGATGACTGGTGCCTGGTTTCCTCCAGACATGATGCTTGCCATTCAGGCCAAAGAGTTCAATCTTTGGTCTGCCTTTTGGCAAACTCCAGGCGGGCTGTCATGTGCCTTTTACTGAGGAGTGGCTTTCGTCTGGCCACTCTACCATACAGGCCTGATTGGTGGAGCGCTGCAGAGATGGTTCTTCTTCTGGAATGTTCTCCTCTCTCCACAGAGACATGCTGGAGCTCTGTTAGAGTAACCATCGGGTTTTTGGTCACCTCCCTGACTAAGGCCCTTCTCCCCCGATTGCTCAGTTTGGCCGGGCGGCCAGCTCTAGGAAGAGTCCTGCTGGTTCCAAACTTCTTCCATTTACGGATGATGGAGGCCACTGTGCTCATTGGGACCTTCAATGCTGCAGAAATGTTTCTGTACCCTTCCCCAGATCTGTGTCTCGAAGGTCTACAGACAATTCCTTGGACTTCATGGCATGGTTTGTGCTCTGACATGCATTGTTAACTGTGGGACCTTATATAGACAGGTGTGTGCCTTTCCAAATCATGTCCAATCAACTGAATTTACCACAGGTGGACTCCAATCGAGTAGTAGAAACATGTCAAGTATGATCACTGGAAACAGGATGCACCTGAGCTCAATTTTGAGTGTCATGGCAAAGGCTGTGAATACTTATGTACATGTGCTTTTTTTGTTTTTTATTTTTAATAATTAATTTGCAAAGATTTCAAACAAAATCTTTCACGTTGTCATTATGGGGTATTGTTTGTAGAATTTATGAGGAAAATAATTAATTTAATCCATTTTGGAATAAGGCTGTAACATAACAAAATGTGGAAACAGTGAAGCATTGTGAATACTTTCCGGATGCACTGTATTCTTAAAATTATTGTGTTTTAGGACACAGATATTTCTTTTTAATGAACTTTACTGTATATTTTAGCTTATTAAACAGTCAAAATATTGAAAAATGTGGTATACAATAGAGTTTAAATGATAATAATGTCTAAAAACATGGACTATTGTCGTACCACAAAGCCCTAATTATGTGTTTTGTCCACTCTGCAGAACATTCTTGTCATGTCACAACCTGCCATATACATGTCATAGTCATTTACAAACAAACACAACAAACCCACTGTAAGCTGCATTTGTATTTAACTTTACAGTTTTGCCTCTTGAAACGTCTCAAGAAGTGTGATTAAGATGTGAAAAATGTTGTACAGCTATAGGGTTGTAGATAATAGACCAGTGACTGGGTACTCAATTTTGATTCATAAAATAAATAGAATCTGTCAAGCAGAGGACAAATTAGACCATAAGCAGTCAAAGTAATAACAATATGTCCATCTACAGCAACACATGTATTTCTACTGAATAGTTTTAAGGTTTACATGGTTACAAACATGGACCAGTCTGAAAGTCATGACCATTTTCTGTTTTCTTATTTTGCTTCCTGTTATTCTTTGTTTTGTTTCCTGTCTTCTTCCTCGTCTATCCTGTCTCAGCCCTGCCTTGTCCACACCCACTGATAACCATTTATACCTGTATCCATTACAATGTTAAATTTTTCAATTATTTCACGTTTGTCTTCTTGAGATTTCACATTTATTTTAAAAGTGCTTTTTTTTGTCAAGTTGTTGAGTGTTCCACTGCATTACTTAAAGCTTTTTTCTCCTTCTTTTTTTTCTGCAATATCCTGTTTGATTACTCAAAATATACCTTAAAACAATGCATATAAATCTTTGTGTATATGACAAAACTTCCTACACATTTATACAGGATTTCAATACAAAGAAAATAAACATCTTTAAAAAAAAATAATTAAAAAATAAAAAAAGGTGCTGGATGTAACTGCATATCATAACTACAATGTTCACAGTATTTTGTCAGAAAAACAGATAAAAAAAAAATAGATATAAGTAGTAAAGAGAACTATCCACTAGTATCTGAATGAGTAGTTGGTTTTTTTTTCTACAGGGAGGAAGGAGGGGGGTTGGGAAAGAGATAAAGAAGGAAAGAGACACAGAGGTGTGGCTAAGGGTGGCTCAAACAGGTCTGTTGCCTGTGGCCAGGGAGAACGTTTCAGTTTTACGAATCCCCACCTATTCTTGTTCCCAGCCTTTTTCATGTTGTGACATCTCAGGTGCTTTTTTTTCCGTACTTCACCAGCAGTAAAGAGTCATACTTTTAAACTCTATTAGAACTGGATAGAAATGCATTACCAACACGCCAGAGGATTTTCCTATAACTGACAGCTCAGGTAAGTCATAAAGAAATAAGTTTGGTTAGAGAAATGGCAAGTGAGTAACTTGTGCATATTTAACCTATTTAACCTTCCTGGCAATAACATGCTCTTAAAGGGGAATTAATGAATAATTATGTTTTATGAGCTATTACTATTTCCTGTAACTGACAGTTCAGGTAAGTCATAAAGAAATAAGTTTGGTTAAAGAAATGACAAATGAGTCATTTCAATATATTTACTGTACTTAACCTTCCTGGCAATAGAACACACTTAACAGGGAATTGAGGGGCTTATTATGTTTAATGAGCTAACTTTTACGCTTTGACAGGTACACTTCTTGTCCAGTTTAGTTTTCACATTTTAAGTCCATTTTCTAGACAGTCACTGCATGAATCTTTGCAGTGAGAAACAATGACTCCTTGAAGTGGACCAAGTAAAATATAGGGGCACTAAATGTCTTTACACAATGCAGAAAAACAGTGTGTAATAATAACATACTGTGGAGGCTAGGCTAGGCTAGCTAGTAGAGTCTAATCAGGGGTGGCATAATTAATATAGTTTGCACAGAGACTAAGAAAAAGAGCCTACTGTCTGGTGGATTTGTATGGCGTTTATTTCAAAGGAGTGTGTTAATTGCTACTGTTGCTTGTTTCGTCTGCAGAGCTGTTTGTTTAATCTCTTGCATTCAGAGCAGTGTTTCATGAACCACCGATGCTGGAACCTGGTTGAGCAAGTTTTCCATGTGTGCTGTGGCCATGGGGCAATAACAGTGAACCATGCCTTTAACAGTTGCCTTTTGTTTTTCTTTTGTATTTCTTGTGAAATGCACACCATCCCATTATTTTCCCTGATGATTCGGTTTACATTAGCATGGAAAAAAAAACATCATTTTTCATTTTACCATTTCGGCAGAACTATAGTAATATTCCAATACAGTGTTGTTTCATGTGTTAACATGATGAACATAGAAAATAGACCATGAACACTGGAACAATTTCAAGATAAAACTATAGAATTGTTGTGTGATTTAAAATGAAAACATTACTTTTGTTTGTTTCTTTCTTTTTTTTCTTTCCTTTTTTTCTTAAAAAAAAGCATCTTCCATAACACTGTATGCTTTCTTTCATCAGGTGGTGGCTGCTGCTCTGCCATTTTGAGGAGAGATGATCCAAGGCCCAGGCATAATGGAATGCAATCTATCTATGCTCTCATCCTTGAAAGAGGACTTCAGCTCTGAGGATTACATCCTGCCACATTATAAGGAAGCTTATCGGTTAGCCATTGACTGTCTGGTCAGTGGTGGCAAGCAAGTATATCAAGAATTCATCCAAGCTGAGAAAATCGTAAGCTTCCTTTCGGAGGATGAGATCGACTTTATAGCACAGAATGCAGAACAACTACCTGTCAGTGAAAACATAGAGGAGGACGACAGCTCCAGGGATGATGAGGTCTCCACGGGAACATACTGGCCCACACATTCTGATGCTCCTCCTCCCGACTTGGATCTTGGTTGGCCAGAGGTCGTGCACAGCAGACTCCAGACCAACATAGATATGTTTTACCATCCACCCAGGTTAAACAGCCCCACCATCAAGGAGGTATTGAGGAAAAATATCCAAGATGCTAGACAGGTAATGGTGGCATGACATAGAAGCACAGTCTGTTTGCCCAAACCAGTCTTTGTGTTTAGTGGCATTTAAGTTAAGACGTATATCAGCACCGGCTTGTGACCTTAGATTGTTAGTGGGACAGGACAATGTTAAATAATACCATAGCCTCAGACAAAATTAAGTCAAAAGGCTATCACACTTGACTTGTGCTATAGGCTACTAACTAGTGAATTTTCAGAGTAATCCTAAGAATTGACAACATATCGTCATTCAGTCTACTAACTTATTTTGAGCAGTTTTAGATGTGCCTTTGTTCAACCATGGCAGTGTTTCAGCAAAAAGTCCAGTCCAACTACATATCAAGAACAACATAAAAGGCTTGACACTACTTAACCCATCTCAAACTTTCCATAGTAAACAAAGTCACCAAGTGGTGCACAAACATTTCTGATGTATGGATATTATCCACTCCATATCCCTGCCTTCCCTGAAATATATTTTACAGTAGAAATGGTTCTGTACATGGCACCTACTCTTTGCATTTGCAGAAATGTAGATTGAATGGCAGTTATTTGCTATAAACCTTTTTTTTTTTTGGAAGATTGCAGAATATTTCTAAAGTAGACAACTTGTTGTAAAACCACAACCATGTCAACTGCTTCTGCTCCTTCAATGAGACGATGTATTAGCACTTTTTGCAGTTCCCATTTTTTAACCACTAGGTGCGATGATAACTCTATGGAGCTAAATGGAGCAGTAAGCAAATCAAGGTAACATCTGTCGAAGAGCAAAAGTTTTATAAATAGTTGGTCAGTCCAAAGAGGTCATTAATATTCCATTGGTTTCTAACATGTGTGGAATGAGGACTCAATGAAGATTTGTTGAATGGCTGATTCATATATATACATGGTGGGCCCCTGTTAATGAAGGGTACCTTATTTTCCTAAGCCATGTTTATCCAATTCAGTACATTTATCACGTATCAACTTTTCTTACAGCTGCACATAGTGATAAATGTCATTTTTTTAGTGTGTGTGTGTGTGTGTGTGTGTGTGTGTGTGTGTGTGTGTGTGTGTGTGTGTGTGTGTGTGTGTGTGTAACTCTACACACCTATATTCAAATCTTTAAAATAACAGGGGATGTTAGGAAAGGCTCTCGAGGATTTTTTGTAAGGTTAGCAAAGGTGTGAAGAGGTCACAAAATGTATGAAGCTTGGGTGCTGAATTGTTTGGACTATAACACATCATTCTGGCTAGAAAAGATATCAATGTCATGTCTCTTGTTCAGGGAAGACAAAAGTGGCCAGGCTACCTTAATCTGAGATTTTCCAATAACAACAACAAACATTCAGTGTTGCTAATTACTTAAGTTTGTGTTATACTATATACCCAGAACAGCGATTGCTGCTTTTACCTCATTTTGCCTCCTGGAGTATTTGATGTTACATCCTGTATGGAAATAGGGTTGTTAGCTGATTTAAAACATTCAGCAGATGCATTCATGAAAATGCAGAAAGAGTTCGAATAACATTATATAAATCTCATTCTTACTTCCACATGCACAATTTAAATAATAACCAAAGGCACAGTGACATTTAAGTCATACTCTGATTAATTAACGTTAACCTTAATATTGAAAAAATGCACCAAAGACACACATGTTGCAAATCAAATAGCAGAGTGTGTTTTCACATGTCTTACTGACTGCCTGAACGGCATGTTGAATTGTTAAACAACCCAAATTATGACAAGATCCCTGTTTGCCTTGTGAGAGAAGAGTCAACACACAGCACTACACATGACCTGCCTTATCATGGTGGAAAGTTACATATCAGCATTGAAAGTCAGTCTAAATGGCTTCTAATGGCATTATTAAAAGGCCTGAAAATGACCAGACATAAATCAGTAGATTTGACCGATTAATAGAAGCCACTCACACTACATCTTATGTGAATAAAAAGCAGAAAGCTTTGTAACAGTTTTAAAAGAAAAAGTGAAAACTTACTAAATATACTCTGCCCAGACAAAGAAAGTAAATTACGCAGTAAATAGTTCATCCATACACACCCTTTCCAAAGCTATCTGGGTGTGACTGAAAGAATCCTGCTAGACAAAATATGCATACAGATTGTTTGGTGGAAGGGTTACCAGGGCGTGATTTTTTTTTTTTTTTTTTAAATAACAGAGCAATGTTTGCTTCTCAGCACCTAATGATAAAAGATTAGTAGATGATTACTGTATGGCTTGGACTTCACTAGCAAATCAGTGGGATTTAAGTGGTGGATGCAGCAGATGTGCTGAAAAAGTGTGCACCTAGAGGGAAAGTCTCTTTCCC